>NW_025881572.1:0-5988 GCF_002878395.1 Capsicum annuum
TTGGATGTAGGAGCTTAGGGTTTTCTTTTTGAGGGAATTTGATGAAATATAACATATAATGCTTCTAATAGGCTTTAATATAGGGTTTGGATGGATTTTGGGTGAGGGAGAATGACCAAAACGCCCCTAAAAATCAAAAAAATGCTTGAATCTGTCCTTTGGGGGACTGTTTTGATAGTCTGAAGTAGATCAACCATAACGTTTTACTCCGATATCTAAATTGGATGAAACAAATTTTATTAGAAAGAGAAATCTCATATATTTCCCCTGATATATTGTATCTCATCCAGATCATTGTGTACGGGGAGTTATGATCGTTTGAAATTGACCCAAAAATTCACTTTTGATAGGCGGAAGTAGATCGACTATAACTTTTTGCTCTAATAGACAAATTGGATGAAACTAATTTCATTGGAAAGAGGACTCACAGAGCTTTCCGTTGATATATGGTAGATCACCCAGATCATTATTTACAAGGAGTTATGATCATTTAAAGTTAGAGTAAAAATACGCCACGCCTCAGTACTTTTTCCTGCACATTTTACTGTTCACTACTATTCACAGTTCGATCGGAATGTTCATAACTCGTCGCTCGGGTTTCCGTTTTGGATGATCCACATATCGTTGGAAATCTTATTCGATACTATACGCAATGGTGGGTCATAATCTAAGACATTCTGCACAAAAAATTTATAATTCATTCTAGAAGATAGAACCCAACACGTTTACGCACAAAATTTCAACAAAAAATTTCTCGGGTATTACATCATCCCCCCTTCGAAACATTCATCCTTGAATGACGCTAGACATGCCAAGATTAGATAGGGAATAGAGCATACAGCTGAAACCATTCGTTAGACTCATCACCACATCGTGTCTCACTCCGAATGCAACATAGAATACATAAATTCAAGAAACTACAGCTGAACACATAATAAATGACAACTGAACTGCTGCAACTTTTATCAAAAGTGCATGATTTAGGAAAGAACGGTACCTTCAGCTTGATCGGAGTTCACAGAAAATAGGTGCGGGTACTTGGATCGCATATCCGCCTCAGTTTTCCAAGTTGCACCCTCAACAGATTGGTTTCGCCACAACACCTTGACCAAGGGAACTTCTTTGTTCCTTAGTATTCGGACACTGAAATTAAGAATCTCAATATGAATCTCATCAAGAGAAAGATTTTCTTGAATGTCAGCACTCACAGAGGAATCCACTATCACAACATCGCTAATATGCTTTCTAAGCATGGAGATATGGAATATTGGATGAACAGAGGACAACTCGGAAGGCAACTCGACCTTATAAGCTACCTTACCAACACGGCTAAGAATTTTGTAAGGACCAACATAATGGGGACTAAGATTCCCCTTCTTTCCGAATCTTTTCACCCCCCTCATGGGTGAAATTTTTAGATACACTAGGTCACCAACTTTAAACTCAAGGTCTCTCCTTCTAACATCCACATATGACTTCTGACGACTCTGCACAGTTTTCAAACTTTCCCTAACCAACTTAACTTTTTCCATAGCCTTAAATACCGAATTAGAACCACTCACAGCCGCTTCACCCACCTCGAACCAACCTATAGGTGATCTACACTTCCTCCCATATAAGGCTTCAAACGTAGCCATGCCAATACTAGAGTGGAAACTGTTATTGTAAGCAAACTCTATCAACGGTAAGTGATCATCCCAACTTTTCTTAAAGTCAAATGCACAAGCTCTCAATATATCCACTAAGGTCTGGATGGTCCACTCAGCCTGACCATCGGTCTGCGGATGAAAAGCAGAACTCAGAAGCACTTGGGTACCAAGACCCTTCTGAAAAGCTTTCCAAAATTGCGAAGTGAACTGAGTACCCCTATCCGAAATGATAGACAAGGGAACTCCATGCAGTCTGACTAGCTCTCGAATATACAAACTAGCGTAATCCTTAGCAGTATATGAAGTATGAACAGGCAAGAAATGAGCAGACTTAGTCAACCTATCAACCACAACCCAAATGGAATCATGATGGCATCAGGAAGAAGGTAAACCAATCACGAAGTCCATATTTATCTCTTCCCACTTTCAGGTGGGAATACTAAAATCTTGCATCATACCACCAGGTCTTTGGTGTTCAACCTTAACCTGTTGGCATATTGCACACTTAGCTACAAATGCTGCTATATCTTTCTTTATGCCACTCCACTAATAGATTTCCCGCAAGTCTCGGTACATCTTGGTGGCACCAGGATGAATAGAATATCGTCCCCTGTGTGCTTCAGCCATAATCCTCTGTCTCAGATCATTAATATTCGGGACACACAATCTACCCTGCAATATCAACACACCATCTCCCCCTTGGGATAAAACCTCTACTTTTTGGTCCTTGACTGACTCCTTCAGTCTTACCAAACTAGCATCTAAGTATTGCTTTTCCTTCACTTCCAAAACCAAGGAGGATTCGAAACTACTCTGAACCCCTATACTACCTTCAGCAGAGTCAAACAACCTAACTCTCAATCTAGCCAAACGATGTACATCACAAGCTAACTCTTTCTTACCTTCTACTACATGCGAAACACTACCCATGGACACTCTAATTAGGGCATCTGCCACAACATTGGCCTTGCCCGGATGGTACAATACACTCATATCATAGTCCTTTAATAATTCTAACCATCGTCTCTGCCTAAGATTCAATTCTCTCTAGGTAAACACATACTGCAGACTCTTAGGATCAGTGAAAACATCAACATGGACACTATACAAATAGTGTCTCCAAATTTTCAAAGCAAACACAACAATAGCCAACTCAAGGTCATGGGTGGGGTAATTTTTCTCATGGGGTTTCAACTGTCTAGAAGCATAAGCTATCACCTTACCCTTCTGCATCAATACATAAGCTAACCCAATTCTCGAAGCATCAAAGTACACCATAAAACCATCAACACCCTCAGGCAAAGTCAAAACAGGGTTAAAGTGAGTCAAGTCTTTAACTCCTGAAAACTCTTCTCACAAGATTCGAACAACAAAAACTTCACTTTCTTTTAGGTCAACCAAGTTATAGGAGACGCTATAGAGGAGAAACCCTCAATAAAATGGTGGTAATAGCCAGTTAAACCCAAGAAACTTCAGATATCAGTCGAAGAAATAGGTCTAGGCCAATTTCTAACAGCTTCGGTCTTTTGGGGATCAACTCTAATACCCTCGAAAGAAATGATATGACCCAGAAAAATAATTGACCTTAACCAAAACTCACACTTACTGAACTTGGTAAACAACTTGTGATCTCTAAGGGTTTGCAAGACAGTTCGGAGGTGATCAGAATGTTCATCCTCACTATAGGAGTACACCAGTATATCATCGATGAATACTATGACAAACATATACAGATATGGTCTGAACACTCGATTCATGAGGTCCATGAAAGCTGTTGGGGCATTAGTTAACCCGAAAGACATAACAAGAAACTCAAAATCGCCATAACGAGTTTGGAAAGCAGTTTTTTGGATGTCACACTCCCTAACTTTGAGTTGATGATAGACGGAATGAAGGTCTATCTTTGAGAAATAACTTGCACCTTGCAATTGGTCAAACAAATCATCTATTCTCGGAAGGGGGTACTTATTTTTTACGGTGACTTTATTCAGTTGGCGGTAATCAATGTACATACACAAAGAGCTATCTTTCTTTCTCACAAATAACATAGGAGCACCCTAAGGAGAAACACTGGGCCTTATGAAACCCTTATCTAGTAAATCTTTGAGTTGCTCTTTCAACTTCTTAAGTTCTATAGGGGCCATACGGTAAGGAGAAATAGAAATAGGTTGAGTATCAGGAAGAAGATCAATCCCGAACTCTATCCCTCTATCAGGAGGTATCCCTGGGAGATCATCCGGAAAGACATCAAAAAACTCATTGACGACGTTAACAGACTGGAGAGTTGGAGTCTCAGACTTAGTGTCTTTGACTCTAACCAAATGGTAAATACACCCCTTGGAAATAAGATTTCTAGCTTTGAGGTAAGAGATAAAATAACTCTTGGGTTACACAGAATTCTCAGACCACTCAAACATGGATGCACCAGGAAACTGAAACTTGACCACTCGGGTCCGACAATCAATAGAGGCATAAGAAGAATACAGTCAGTCCATACCCAGAATCACATCAAAATCTACTATGTCTAACTCAATCAGATCAGCCAACAAGACTCTATGAAGAACAGTAACAGGACACTTTTTATACACTTTCTGGGCAACAATCGAATCACCCACTGGGGTAGAAACTAGGATAGGCTCAGTAATAATCTCAGGACTCATTTCAAAATTCACAGAAATCAAAGGTGTAACATATGAGAAACTAGATCCAGGATCTAACAAAGCATACACATCAAACTGAAATATACGAAGCATACCAGTAACAACATCGGGAGAGTCCTCTTATTTCTGGTGGGACGATAAAGCATAGAATCTATTCTGGCCCTGCCCGTCAGCATTGCTAGAAGAGGCGCCCTGAGCTGGGGCTGGGCGAGTCACTGGAACTGGAGCACTAATAGTTTGAGTCTGGGTCTGAGGGCGATAGTTACGATGGCCTTGTCCATCTTGTGGACAATCTCTAACTCTGTAACCCGTGTTACCACACCTGAAATAACCCCTCTTCTCACCCCAACACTCACCCGAATGAGCCCTACCACACTTAGGACACAGGGGACGATTTGGCCTACTGCCAGCACTGTACTGGGACCTGGATGCATATGACCTGCTACCTTGCTCCTGCCTATCTCTAGGCACGGGAGCACTAGAAGATGACGGTGCTGGTATAGACGAATAATCCTGATACTGAGGGCGACTCCCTCCCTGTGATCTAGTATGATCCTGTCCATGCTGCTCGGACGTAGCTCTCTTATTCCCTTTTATTCTATCTCTCTTCTTAATCTTGTCTGCCTCAATCTGTTGGGCATAAGTCATCAGCCTAAAAAGATTCATCTCACTATTCACATAGCAGACTTACACTCCTTAACCACATAACTGGACACTCCAGTCACAAACTTACTCATACTAGCCCGATTATCAACCACTAAGTTAGGAGCATACTTGGCTAACTGATTGAACTTTAGACAGTACTCCCTAACAGTCATAGAGCCCTGTTGCAGGTTCATAAACTCTTCCACCTTTGCCTCTCTCATCTCCAAATGAAAAACTTATCCAGGAATGTATCCTAGAACTCTTGCCAAGTTATAGGGATAGTTCCCTCACCTCTACCTTTCCTCCAAGCAACAACCCAGTCATAAGCAAGGTCTTTCAACCTATACGCAGAGGAGAGCATGAATCAATAGCAGAGAGAGACACTTTAAGCACAATAAACTTCTGAAAGAAAGAATCACATTTTTTCCTAAAACGTCTTGTAGCCTCTTGCTCGTAGTTGTGGGGCGCTACACACTTATGATCAAGACTCTACTTAACTCGGCTTGTCAGATTCTGTAGGATACCTTAAAACCTTAGGTTCTGATACCAAGTTTGTAATGCCCTGAAAAACAGGTCCCGAAGCATCACACAGTGCTTGAGGCTACGAGTAGCCCCAAGATAACCCTTTGAGCCATTTTCATTCAGTTCAACATAAATCAAAGGGTTTCCATAAATAACCCTCAAATATCAACAGAGTAATCATCATCCAAGAATAAAAGAATTTTAGAAAGATAACAAAATTCGACTTATTAGTCAACTTCCAACATCTATACTAGTCTGACAAGCCTCTAAGAAAATCAATAAAATCAGGGAGCCATTGAGACATGCCCCAACTGACTCATACTCAGTTATCAAATGTAAATAATTCCGTGAAACCAACATCAGACATCACATCCTCGGAACATGATGACTCACCACAACAGAGGATATAGAACATTGTTCCCAAAGATTCACAGTCGAACTTAGAACTGAGCACCTGAACCTACATTCCGAGAAAATGCAGCCCACATCCGAAGATGTGGGTCAGTACCATG
>NW_025881573.1:0-4896 GCF_002878395.1 Capsicum annuum
TGGAAAAGAACCATGGATCAAGAATGCATCTCGTTTAATAGGTCTTACATGGTGCGGAATAGTTGTAGTAATCGCCAACTTGTTTGCTGATTAATTTTTTCATGGATCTGTTTTTATGAAAACGTTTATTTGTAACCACACGTTTAGGGACAATGACTGCATCATAAATTTATCGTTTCAATATTTATATTTGGCGACACTTATTACCAAAAAGAAAAATCAAATTACTTTTGTTATGAGATATATATAATTCTTTAACATTCAGAAACTACTAGTGTTACATCCTATTAAGTTCCTCTCTGACTGGGTGATGAAAAGACAAATAGAAAAAACGGCACTCAAGATTAGGGGTGGGTCGTCGTCGTCGCCGATCGTCGGCGCCGATCTCCGAGCGCTACCTCCGGCCCCCGGCGCTGACCTCCGGCGCCGCCTAAATGGCTCTCTCTCTCTGTCTCTCTCTCCCTACTCTCTCTCCCTCCCTCTCGCACTGATTCTCGGTCCCCGGCGCCGTCGCTGACCTTCGGCGCCGACCCGACCTGACCGCCGTCCCCGACCTTCGGTCCCCGGCGCCGACCCGGCCGTCGATCCCGACCGCCGGCCCCGACCGCCCACCCGACCGCCAGCCCCGACCGCCGGCCCCCCCACCCCCCCACCTCCCCACCCTTACCTGTCCTATCTATACCCCCCTCCCTCCCTCCTCCTGGCCCCGCGGGGTACACCAGCCCTCCCCACACCTCAGCCTTCAGCCAGCCAGCCGCCACCCGCCGCTCCATCTCCAGCAGCCGCAGCTCCAAGCGTAATCCGGTGACTTTTAACCTTTGTTATTTTCGTTATTTCATATTCCATTTTATTTCATTATTCCATATTTCATTCTTAGTATTATGCTAGTAGTAGCCCCTGTACCTTAACTTGCGTGGAATTTGTGGACATTGTCTGTTGTCTGTTGTTGCTGTTGCTGTGGTCGTTTCTTCCACTGCTTTGGATTGGGTTATTGGCTGGGAAACTGTATTTGGGGCGGTGGGTGTTGAGTCCGGTGGTGTTTGCCCCCTAATTGAGTATAGTTTTGTTTCGGGAGTATTCCTTTGAATTTGTGTGAGCCTTGTATTTCCTTGCTGCTGATTTGATACTACCACCGTGTATATCTATATATTTTCCTATACTTTCGTGTAGTGGTGGCTGTGGGCGGTAATGGGTGGATAGGGTCATGTCCAAGGGGGTTGGGGAGTGGGGCCGTGGTGGGGGTGGGGGATGAGGAGAGGGCGGGAGTGGGAGGGGGGCCAAGGTTTGGCCCCGGGGGGGGGGTAGTGGAGGGCAGGACGGTAGGCTGAGGGTTGGGTCTTGGAATATAGGGACCCTTCAGGGTAAGTCCATAGAGTTTGCGAAGATTCTTAGGAAGAGGAGGATCAACATTGCGTGTGTCCAAGAGACCAAGTGGGTAGGGTCTAAGGCTAGGGATGTGGATGGTTACAAGCTGTGATACTCTGGGAGCGACAGACATAGGAATGGAGTTGGCATCTTAGTAGATGAAGAGCTTAGAGGTCAGGTAGTGGAGGTGAAGAGGATCAACGATAGGTTGATGACTATTAAGTTGGTTGTTCGGGGGTTTACCCTGAATGTGTATAGTGCTTATGCGCCGCAAGTGGGATCGGAGGGGGAGGAGAAGATGCGGTTTTGGGAGGCTTTGGAGGAGGTGGTGAGAGACGTGCCTAGTTCGGAGAAGATTGTTGTAGCCGGGGATTTCAACGGGCACATCGGGGCGCTACCAGGAGGCTTTGGTGACGTGCATGGGGGTTTTGGTTTTGGGGAGAGAAATGACGAGGGGGCGACCCTACTCGAGTTTGCGAGGGCCTTTGGGCTGTTGGTGGTGAACTCGGGCTTCCCGAAGAAGGACGAGCACCTGATCACCTTTCGAAGCGCGGTAGCTAGGACTTAGATTGACTTTTTGTTGCTTAGGAAAGGGGATAGGGCATTGTGTAAAGACTGTAAAGTCATCTCGAGTGAGAATCTTTCGACCCAGCATAGGCTCTTGGTTATGGATTTGGGTATAAAGAAGAATAGAAAGAGGAGGACTAAGGAGTGTAGATCGAGAATTAAGTGGGGCGGCCTGACGCCAGTGAATGCGTGGGAGATAGGAGAGAGGTTGGCGGGAATGGGGGTATGGGAGTGTAGGGGGGACGTGGATAGTATGTGGGACAGGGCGGCAAGGTACATCAGGGAGAATGCAAGTGAGGTGTTGGGTATTTCTAGGGGCCGGGCCGGGCACCGTCAGGGGGATTGGTGGTGGAACGAAGAGGTGGAGAAGAAAGTGGGGACCAAGAAAGGGGCGTATGCTAAGTTGGTGGAAAGTAAGGACGAAGAGGAGAAGCGGGTAAACAGGAAAGAGTACAAGCTAGCGAGGAAGGAGGCGAAGTCAGTAGTCACGGCAGCTAAGACGGCCGCTTTTGAGAGCTTGTATGCAGGGTTACAGGAGAAAGAAGGGGAGAAAAAGTTGTTTAGACTCACTAAGGCTAGGGAGAGGAAGGGTCGTGACCTCGATCAGGTGAGGTGCATTAAGGGGGAGGACGGTAGAGTGTTGGTGGAGGACGGCCACATTTAAGAATAGATGGAAGTCGTATTTTCATAGGCTCTTCAATGACGAAGGGGATAGAGCTATTGTGTTAGGGGAACTGGAGCACTCAGAGGAGTGCCGGGATTTTAGCTATTGTAGATGTGTTAAGGTAGAAGAGGTTAGACAAGCTGTCCGCAGGATGCGAAGGCGTAGGGCGACGGGGCCGGATGAGATACCGGTGGAGTTTTGGAAGTTCGTTGGAGAGGCTGGTGTAAGGTGGTTGACTGGATTGTTTAATGAAATCTTCAGGACGGCAAAGATGCCTGAGGCGTGGAGGTGGAGTACCATGGTCCCTCTCTATAAGAATAAGGGGGACATTCAAAGTTGTAATAACTATAGGGGGATTAAGTTATTGAGTCACTCTATGAAGATCTGGGAGAGAGTGGTCGAGGTGAGGCTGAGACGGATAGTGTCTATTTCGGAAAACCAGTTCGGATTTATGCCTGGCCGCTCGACGACGGAGGCAATCCACCTGGTGCGGAGGTTGGTGGAGCAGTATAGGGAGCGGAAGAAGGATCTGCACATGGTGTTTATCGATCTGAAGAAGGCATACGACAAAGTCTCCAGGGAGGTGCTTTGGAGATACTTGGAGGTGAGTGGAGTACCGCTGGCATATACCAGAGTAATTAAGGATATGTATGATGGAGCGAAAACCCAGGTGAGGACGGCGGGAGGAGACTCAGAGCATTTCACTGTCCTGACAGGATTGCACCAGGGATCTATTCTTAGTCCTTTTTTGTTTGCGTTGGTGATGGATGTGTTGACGCGGCGCATTCAAGGGGAGGTGCCGTGGTGTATGCCTTTTGGAGACGATGTAGTTCTGATAGATGAGACTCGAGGGGGTGTGAATTACAAATTAGAGGTGTGGAGGCAAACTCTTGAGTCTAAAGGGTTCAGGGTGAGCAGAAGCAAGACAGAGTATGTGGAATACAAGTTTAATGACGTGAGGTGGGAGAATGAGGTAGTAGTGAAGCTGGAAGCACAGGAGGTATGTAAGAGGTATAAGTTCAAGTATCTTGGGTCCGTGATCCAGAGTAACGGTGAGATTGACGAGGATGTCTCGCACCGTATTGGGGCGGGATGGATGAAGTGGAAACTCGCGTCAGGGGTGCTGTGTGATAAGAAGGTGCCACCCAAGCTTAAAGGCAAATTCTACAAGGTGGTAGTTCGTCTGGCCTTGTTGTATGGAGCGGAGTGTTGGCCAGTTAAGAACTCCCACATCCAGAAAATGAAGGTGGCAGAAATGCGGATGTTGCGCTAGATGTGTGGACTGACTAGAGGGGATAGAGTTCGGAATGAGACTATCCGGGAGAAGGTTGGTGTGACTTTAGTGGATGCAAGATGCAGGAAGCACGATTGAGATGGTTCGGACACGTGAAGAGGAAGGGCATGGATGCCTCGGTCCGTAGGTGTGAGAGGCTAGCGTTGGATGGTTTTAGGCGGGGTAGGGGTAGGCAGAAGAAGTACTGGGGCGAGGTGATTAGGCGGGACATGGAACAGTTACAGCTCACCGAGGACATGACCCTAGATAGGAAGGTCTGGAGGGCGCGAATTTCGGCAGAGGATTAGGGCCAGTTTGGGTCGCTAGTGTAGGGAATTACTTGGTGGGGGTTTTATTCCTGTTATGATTCCGCCTTCCATGTTCCATGTTTTATTATGAATCTGTATGCTTTCCTTTGCTTTCCTCTATTTTATATTACTTATGGATGCCGTATTTATGTTATGTAATCTGCTTCTGTGCTTTACTATGTGTTTGTGTGGTATCTCGTGTCTTGAGCGGGAGGTCTATCGGAAACAACCTTTCTACTTCATCAGAGGTAGAGGTATGGACTGCGTACATCTTACCCCCCCCCAGACCCCACTAGGTGGGAATACACTGGGTTTGTTGTTGTTGTGATTTTCGATAATGAAAAATTGTATACCAAACAATGAAGTGGTTCGGTTTGGGTCAGATTTTTCAACTTCGGTCTGATTTGATTCAAACAATTTTTTCGGTGTAAATGAGTGATTAAACCCAACACTAAATTAAAGATTTCAAACATGCCCAGGATACTCCAATCTTTCTTTCAAATTAATAGAAGAGTTTAAGTTTTGTGATTAGTATACAAAATATTTTGCACTATCCGATAAACTTGATTTGCTATTGCAGGTTATTAAATGTTTACATAAAAATTGAAAAAAAATCGAATAACCTGTAATAGCAGGTCAAGTTTACTCAAAAGTGTAGAATATTTTGTACATTGAAAATGCAAACTTAAAAATTCTTAATGAAGAAGTGTTATAACTAA
>NW_025881574.1:0-5843 GCF_002878395.1 Capsicum annuum
TATCTTAGGAACACCTTTTATAAATGCTATCTATCCTTATACACATAAAGCTTCTCTATTTTTAAATGGTCTTCGCATAATTAATTTAATATTTTTGAAGGTAAATTTTTTAACTCTAAATCTAATTTTAATTCTAACATGTATATTCTAACTCTAATATATATCTCTCCATTTGTTTTAAATTGCTGGGCTCTGATACCATTTGTAGGGGTGTGTGCGGATTTAATAGATTTATTAGGTTTCTAGTGAATCTATTTTTATTTGTGCGTGGATATTTTTTAAATTTTGTTTTAATATCTTTTAATGATTTACTTTTTTCGTAAGATATATTCATTAATTATTTTATCCTGTAGTAATTGCAAAGTTACAAATTTTTGTATAATATTTTATCCTATCTGTGCTATAATGTATATCTAATTCTAAATTTTCAATGTTATTTATTATCTTGTGTTGTTCTTCTCGTAGTGAGTTTTTTAAACTATATAAACTATCACATGTACTTTTATCTAAATCTTCTAAGGTTTTTTCTATCCATTCTAATTTTTCTTTTAGGTCTTCCATTATTTTCCTAATTCGGTTTCTATAATTAATTTCATTATTTAGATTTTCTTGATTTTCTCTAGTTTGTCTAATATATTCTAACATTTTTTAATCTGAATAATATCCTTCTGGGTAAATTTCTTCGGATAACTGTTCTAGACAATTTGCAGTTTCAATTTCATAGTTTATTACTTCTTCTAATATTATTTTCTTAATATCTATTATTTCTATATCTTTGAGTATATATAAGATTAAAACTTTAAGATAATCTAGGTAATCTATCTTTTAAAATTGGTTTTATTATAGTGTTTTGTAGTTGTTTGTTTTAGCCTTAGTAGTTTTTGCATATTTTTATTAAGAAATTTTATGTATTTATCTATATTTATTTTTATCTGTTTTTCTAGTAACTGCATATTAGTAGTTTTTGCATATTTTTATTAAGAAATTTTATGTATTTATCTATATTTATTTTTATCTGTTTTTCTAGTAACTGCATATTTTTTATATCTTTTTCTAAAAATTTTATGTAACTTATCATCGTAAATATTTGTAAGAGTAGTTAGGTAGATATGGTATCTAATTTACTCTAGTCATGTAATATTCACCAAAAGCTTTTTCTAGTATTATTTTTCTCATATCTGCTACTTTTATATTTCTAAGTGCATACAAAATAAGTATTTTGAATTTATATACCAGCACATCAGATATATTATCATTCATTTTCATAAAATTGCTTTTTTCAAAATATTCCCTTCAACCATGTACGTAAAATATTGTCATCTTAGCTTACTATATACTAGATTATTTTTAAATAATATGTTCTTCCGTCACTATTAACATGGTAATCCGGATACTTTTTCCCTTAAACAGTGCCTCTACTCTGGTTACTCCCCGCCACGGCTTCTTGCCTCATTGGTTTCACCTTTAGGATGGCATAGTCCTTAGGGATATTTCTCCGTTTCCTCTTTGTTAATAAACTTCTTAACATATCATTCTTCGAATAATTCTACTATAAAGTAACTAATATGAATTTATTTTATCATATCATGATTGTTGGGAATTATGAAATTAGCTATTCATAATCATAAATAGATATACCTGTTCGGGTAGCTTTGATATTTCTGAGTTTTGTTGCTCCATAGCTTTTTCCATTGGAATATGTTTATCTAATTAACTGAGTAATATTTTTTGTGGATTGGAGAGAGCAAAGGTGCTTCAACGCATGAAGGCTTGCTTTTTGCAATGCCTTCTGCCTTTATTATATAGAACGAGAATTTACAAGTTTTTACATTCACGTGTTTCTAATTTTAAAAACTAAGAAACAAAAGTCAACAAAAGTGGCCATAATGGCCTAACCTATTCTTACCTACCCTAAAGAAAAGTCCTAAATGTGTAAGAAAGTAATAATTGCTTTACATTATTGTATCGTAAGAAAATTTGTACAATAGGTCCAAATATCTTCCGTTGATTTGTTGTCGTATCTGCTCCATTATTGCTCTTTATCTTATCTTTATCTGCTCCATTATTGCCCTTTATCTTATCTTTCCAGCTGACATTTTGTCTTCTTTATTCTAGATGTACCTCTGGAATAATATTATCTTCTCCATTGCACCTCGAACATTGGTGGTCTGGATATTTGTGTCCAATTTTTTACAGTATCTTGTTAGCAATCCTTCTGAAATAAATCCCTTTTTTATTGCTCTCGCAGTAGATTATTTTTCTGGGTTAAGTAGCGTTATTATCCATTGTCTTACGTCTTCCATATCTGCTTGTCGTAGCTCCTTTGAATTTGAATATATCATTTGATGATCTCTTGAATAGTAGCTCCATATTGGGTTTCCGTTAGCATAGTTATTTGCTAGTTCTTGAATGATTGTAGCTAGTCCAATAAGTTTTTTATTTGCATAAAAATCTGGTATCTCGATTCTAGGTATCTCTGGTTGTTGCGAAATATCTTCTGGTATAATCATATCTCTTGTTAATCCTATCTTTACAACTTGTATAACTGGTTTTATTTCATCATATAATATCTCTGCTGGTGCAGTATAACACTTTATATATAATAAATTTCCTTTTGTTATTCTTTTATAGGTAGTGAATATCTTGTATAATTCCTCCATAGCTGTTAGCTCTTCTCCGTCTTGGGTATATATGGTATTTAGTAGTCCATAGTCAAAACAGGTTTTAACTAGGCTTGGGTTAGTTTTGGGTAGTGCGATTAATTTATTATATCCTTGTAGTTTTTGGGTTATATAATTGGTATTTGGTTCTTTGATGTCTGTAGCTCTGGGGTTATGGTTTAGAAAGGTTTGTACTCTGTATATATTTTCTATGTATTTTTGGGCGGTGTAGTTGTATACTTTTTTGTCTTGGTTTAGGCTATCTCGGTATGTGTTAACTTGTGGGGGTATGAATAAATGGTCTTTTTGTGTTTTTTGGGTAAATGGTTTTTCAAATATTTTGTTCATATTTACATTCTGGTATCTTGGTCTATTAACTCCTTTGCTTGTACCTGCAGAAGTAGATTGATAAATGTTATGGGTTTTATGGAGTGTCCCAACGTCTCCTTCTAGCTCTGGATTTTTTAATGTCTTCCGATCGACATAGCTCTGCACTCTGCTGAGTTAGCTGATTTGTAGCTATAGACTTCAGTTTATCTTCATTAGTCTTTAGCTTTTCTATCTCATTACCCATACTGTCCACTTTCATTGAAAGCGTAGTTAGGGTGTTAAGTATTTTTTCTAGAGTATCTTCCTCTATTATTTCAGTCTGTGTAGCTTTGTCTTGATATGTAATCTGCAATAACATTTTTGTTAGTACTGATCACTTCAATTGTAAATGTGAAATTTAATATATTTAAAACTAGTCTTCGAATCTCTTTTGTTGTAACTGAATTTTGTATTTTCTTTGTTAACCACCAGCGTACCTGTGTATTATCTGTTCGTACAATAAATTTGTTATATACAATATATGGCTCAAATGCTAATAAACATTTATATAATGAACATAATTCTTTTCTATTTATTTCCCATTTTATTTCTATCTCGTTGAACGTACCTGAGTAGTATCTACAATGGTGTTCTATTTTTTCTGCTTCATATCGATATTTAAGTACTCCTCCGTAACTATATTCACTTGCATCTGCTTCTACTATATATATAAATTTTCTATTTTCATCTGGAAATTGCAATTTTGGTAATTCTCTACAAAGTAATTTTATTTTTTGAACTTGTTTTTTATCTTTTTCATCATAATTATATTCTATATCCTTTTTTAATTTTTTCTGCAGTGGTTTTAAGGTTTCTGCTAATTTTGGAATATATTCTCTTACTTGGTTTACTAATCCTAAAAATGATTGTAATTTCTTTTTTGTATCTAATTCTTCTTTCGAATTTATTATTTTTTGTACTATATGTTGTTGCATTCTTACTCCACTTTTATCTATTTGTATTCCTAGAAATTCTATCTGGTTTTTCATAATTTCAGCTTTCTTTTTGCTTAGACTTATTCCTGATTTTTCTATTATATCTGTGAATTGTTCTAATAATTTTAAATGTTCTTCTTTGGTTTTGGTGTATAATAATATATCATCTATGTATACTATACAATTAGATAATTGTTTAAAATAATTATCCATAAAATGTTGATATCTACCTGGTGCATTTTTATATCCAAATGGTAACACGTTCCATTCATAAAATCCTTGTGGTACCGTAAATGCGGTTAATTCTTTAGATTCTTCTTCTAGCTTTAGGTGGTAAAATCCTGATTTACAGTCAAATTTGCTAAAATAATTATATCCTTGGATTTGTCTTATTTTTAATATCTTATTTGGTATCGGATAATTATATGTTATAGTTTTTGCATTTAAATTTCTATAGTCAATAACCATCCTACTTTTTCCTCTTTTTTGTTCACTATGTTTATTTACTATAAATGCTGGACTGTTATGTTTACTATTACTTTTTTGTATATATTGTTTTTCTAATAATTCATCTATGTGCATTTTAAATTCTTTTAAATCATCAAAACTATATGTTAATGGTTTTTGTGTTATTATGCTATTCTTATCTATTAATTCAATTTTTATAGTAGTTTTGTGTTTTTCCCATCCTTTTAATGGATCTTCACTACATAATTGTTCTAATTTTTTCTGAATTATTTATATTTTATTTATTGAAAATATAGTTATTTCTGTTTTATTTATCGAAAATACTACTAGTTCTACTGTATCTTCAGTATTGTTTATATTTTCTAACTTTTATGTAATTTTTTCACTTCCTTTTATCCAATCAGTTTTCTTTCTTATTTTATTATTAACTCTTTTTGCTCATACTTTTTGTTTACATGGTGTTGTAAACCACCAGTCTGTTTTGGTTATTATATGTGGGTATAATTTATCTAAAAATGGCATTCCTAAAAGTATATCTTTTGATGTTAATTCATAATTATAAATTTATTCTATTGTTAATATCTTATCCCATACTTGTATTTTTACATTCCTAGCTTTATAAGTAATTAAGCTTCCTTCATTATTAAATCCTTTAACTATTATTGGTGTTTTTAGTTTATCCCATTTGCTTTCTGGTAAGCAATTATATCTACATAAATTAACTTCTGCTCCTGTATCTATCATAGGCGTATAATATCTACTGTAATATCCTTCTACTACTATCTTCATTAATACATATATCTTCATTTCATGTTAAGGCACTTTTTAGGAATAACTTTTCTTTGTTATGTGTATGTTCTATATTATATGGTTTTACTTGTTCTAACCATTTTATTCCTAATATTATATCTGCTTTTTGCATTTCTTCCTTTACTTCGAATTCTATTTTTATTTTTCTAACTCCTAATATTATTTCTTTTTCTGCTATATTTTTATTATTTATTAAACTTCTTGGTAGATCTGGGCATATATCATTGTCAGTTTTTATTTCTTCATTTTTTACTAGATATTTTGCGATATGATTTTCTTCTTGTCCTGTATTCAAAAGTATTAAATATTCTTTTTCATTTATTTTTCCCGTTATGTAATATTGGTTTAAATTACTTATTGAATTTGTTTCATAACTTGTTCTTTTTGATGAGCTTGATGATTCTGGCTTTTCATTAGCTATTCTTTTTGTTGTACTTATTCTATCATTTACTATTTCTAAATTTTCTTCTGTATCTATGTCTCTATAGGTATAATCATTATAATCTATTGTTTTTACTATTTGTTCGAATGGGCTTTCTATTTGTATTTTGTTAATCTTATTTTTTCCTGTTATTTTATGTTTTGTTGTTAATACATATAG
>NW_025881575.1:0-14218 GCF_002878395.1 Capsicum annuum
ACTCATTGTAGCCTTTTGACTCAAGTACGTACAAATTTATTTTGAGTTGTTGCAAGCAAAAATCCATTCCGACCTTAAGCTGCAAGTGGGACTAGGTAACTTCATTAGAGTAAAATCGGTGTACCAACACTTCTGAGACCAATTGAGTGATACTTGAAAAAGTGTGAGCTTGAGAGTTAGTGAGGGTGATTTTTGCTAACCTTAACTTGTTATTGTTTGTGTTTTGTTTAGTATTTCTTATTAGGTACGATGTCTTCGGGTGAAGGAAGTCCAAGATCCTCGAGAGAGGTAACCATGGATGCTTTGTTGGCGGCCATAATGAGCGTGAAACATGATCTTAGTGGTCAAATAGAGAGGATGGAAGAAATGATGGACGGGATGGAGGGTTCCTTTTCAAGGAGAATGGAGGATACATTAGAAGTTCGTTTAGATTCCAACCATTCAAGTCCGAAACACTACCACGCCTCGACTAGTGGACCTGCTACCACCCCAGATACATTTTCCCAATTGCTCAATCCACCTAGACCAACCCCCCATGAACCCATCCACCAAGTTCCTACTTATCCTAAAAACCGAAGTCAAGTCCATCAAGAAGCTTCCTAAATCTGAGGCCCCCTTGATATGCCGAGAGCACCACTAAACCAAAACCAACCTATCCAAATTGATGATGTAGAAGGTGAAGGTCTTTATGGAGGTGAGGGGTTTCATGAAGCAACTTTCTTTGCGGAATTTATGCGGAATAGAAGAAGAGCTTATGGCGGGGGACATAGAGGCCGAGGAGAAAGAGTTGGACCGTGTAACACCCCGTATTCAAGTACATATATTGGCGTATTCAAGTACGTGTATTGGTCTTATTTATATGGAATTAATTTCTTTATTTTATTTATACCGGAATTTGCCCGTCGATGGTTCCATGCGAAGGTTATTGAATAAGCTTTCCAATGATATACAGATTTCCAAAAACGGATAGATTTCGGATATAATCGAAACTATAAAACGGTGGCCGGGATACTGGGAATAGTAAATGTGCAGGAAAATTTCCTGCACACAAACTACTGAGGCTAGCCAATTTTTTGGGTCAACTTTGAACGATCATAACTCCCTTAATATAATGAACTGGGAGAGATGCGACCTATGAAAAGAAAGATCTTTGAGTCTTATTTCCAATTCAATTGGTTTCATCCAAATCCAACGTCTGAGTAAGGAGTTATACTCGTTTTACTTCAGCCTCTCAAAACAGATTTTTAGGGTCAACTTCAAACGACCATAACTCCTTGTACAGAACGAACTGGATGTCCTACTTTATATGAAATGAAATCCCTTTAAATTATCTTTCCAACGATACCAATTTCACCCAAATCCAATATCAGAGCAAAGAGTTATGGTCGATCTACTTTAGCTTATCAAAACAGTCCACCAAAGGACAGATTTGACATTATTTAAATTTTAAAGGCACTTTGGTCATTCCCTATGATATTATGGACGGAAATATGTGTATATATACATGTATATGAGTTCAAAAACACATTTTTATCATCAATCATTGAGAAAGAACAAACCCTAGCCAAATTTGACCTTTAAATTACTTTTGATTCAACTGTAGAAATTCCAAAGTAATCCAATAACTGCGTTTGTCATCTCGAAAGCTTCGAACGACACCTATTATTTGTGCAAACAGGATTGAATAATCAAGAGGTGAATTCTAAGGTATGAATATTGTTTGCCTTTGTTCTCTTCCACATTTATATGTGTGATAAATGATTTTATGTATTGATTGTTATTGAAAGGTGATGAAAATAGGGTTATGGACTATTTTGCATGGTTTGGTTATATTGAATTATGGAAGGTGGATATGATAATTGAGTTATGGAAGGTGGATATGGTGATATACTATTGAATTGATGATTATTTATGCCTATGGCTCAATTTGGTTTAATGGATTGGTTGAAAGGATCAATGAATCCAAACTTGATATTGGAGGATGTTGTATGAATATGCATGGTATGTGAATGTAATTGGAGTATAGGAGGGTTAAAGTGACACCCTTTATGGTGTAATTAAGGCTTACTACTTAACCACTAGTTTGGTGAATTCAAATAATTGAATTGTGACGTTTTGTCGCTAATACTAGATTGCTATATATGTTTATTGTGGATAAGTAATCCGAAAAGACGGGAAGTTCATTTGGGACTAGTATTGAAGGTTGATAGTCAGGTATGTAAAGCATACTCTATACCATATCTTTGGCATGAAAGTGAACAATTGTTCTATTAAGAAAGTTTTCAAAGTTATTCAGTAACATATGATCCATAATGATTTTGTATGATGTCCTACGTTACTAATGAACTTGTTTCCACCCTACAAGATGTCAAGACATTCCAATACTTACTTGTTTTCCAAATATTACATGTTTATTGCACTAATGAATGCCAGAAGGTATCCGGTTACTCAAACAAGATCCATGTGCTATTAATGACTCCAAAACGTTTCATTGATATACCAATAAGTTCCTACTTCATTGTTATGGCATTGATGACTCCAAAACACTTCATTGATGTGCCAATGAGTTCTTACTTCATTGTTATTGCATTGATGGTCTATTTATATATCTCTTATTGATGTATCATTATTTCAAAGTATCAAAAATGTGGTGGCGACCGAAATAACAATCTCAAAGATTAATTGAACTAAGTGATGGAAGTTCTCTCTTATCGAGTGGTATCCCAGGGGCATAAGCCTATCATGGGTCGATCCCTATTTATGTGTTTATGGGTGATATCCCAGGGGCATAAGCCTAGCATGGGTCGATCCCAGTTGATATGTACTGGAGGCAGCCTAATGGTCACAGTACAGTACAGTAATGATTACAAAGATGATAAGAATGAAGGTAAAGTGATTGAATAAATACAATGTACAGGTTGTCACAAGTTCTAGTAAATGTGGTCCACTCCTTACGATTTATTCACTTGTTTTTTATTTCTATTGAGCTCCTATATCATATGTGATTATCTACAGCTTTACATACTCAGTACATATTTCGTACTGACGTCCCATACGGGGGACCTACATTTCATGTTGCAGGCACAGGTACCTCAACTCATAAATCGCAGAAGTAGAAACTAGGATACCCAACTGCTTTTGGTGAGCTCCAGTTTGCTTCGGGGCTTTCCGTATCATATCCAGACACTTTTCGTATTGTATAGAAGTTAGTTATATGGCGGGGTGTGTCCCGACCTTAGTTAAACTCTGTGTATTGTCTAGAGGCTTTGTAGACCTAATGTACAGTCAAGGTGGTGTTTTGTTAATAGACGTGATGGCTCCAACGACCAAGTATTGTATATACATATATATGTATGCTCGAGCTTATACAGGTGATTATTTCCTTTTATATGCGACATGATGCTGTCCGAATCTTGGGTTGTCATAGAGGTATGCATGGGAAGTATAAGGTTATGAGATGGTTCTCCCGAACCTCCTCGATTATGGGTGCCAGTCCGCCCCAATAGGATTTGAGGCGTGACAGACCGGCTCCTTATGGTGGGGGCAACTTGGGATACCGTTCTCATATTCAAGAAGGTCTCGTGGACTAAAGAGGCAATGTGGGTAGAGACCCGAGCCTAAATTCCATTATGATCACTCTTCCTTCTTTTAAAGGGACTAGTGATCCATCTCTCTATCTTGATTGGGAGTTACAATGTAATCGGATTTTCCAACTCAACGAGTTAACTTCCCAAAAGAAAGTCGCACATGTCATTGCTCAATTTGAAGGTTATGCATCTACTTGGTGGGAGACAAAGCAGTTACAACGGGTAAGGAATGATAATCTTGACCTTCCAAATTTGGATTAATTAAAAGCTCTTATGAGGGAGAGATATGTCATGGAAAGGTACAAACAAGAGCAACTAACAAAGCTCTACAACTTGAGGCAAGGAGATAGAAGTGTGGAGGAGTATTATGATGAGTTTCAAAACTTGATCCTACATCTTGACATAGTCGAACCTCCAAATCATTTCCTAGCTTAGTTCAAGGGTGGCTTGTGCTATGAAGTTGTTTCTCAATTAGTTGTCCACAAGTTTGACCGAATTGAGGACCTTGTAGAATTGGCCATTGAAGTTGAAAGGAACAATCATGGTAAGAAGACCTTCGAGTGGGACAAGTCCTACAAGCCCTTAGAGAAGAAGCCATTTGATAAAACAATCCAAAGGTATCCATGACTTGAAGGTACTAATTCTTTCACTCCTAATCTTAAGGGTATTGCTTGTTTTAAATGTCAAGGTTGGGGTCACAAAGCTAGCGAGTGCCCAAACTGAAGGAACATTGTACTAGTGGAGGGTGATCCTTATTTTGTTGGGGATAAAATGACCAAAAATAATGTTAGTGAAGGAACCCCTCAAGAGGATGATGGAAATGATGGTGAACCTGAGAGGGTGGTGGAAGAAGGGAAAGTTAATGTGCCTTGCGGATTGATGAGGAGAACACCTCATGATGATGCTTGGCCTGAAGAAGGTGAGGTATTGATTCCACTTTGACCTCTTGATGATGAAGAACCCGAGAGTACACTATGGTCCTTGCTCCAAGGAAGTACATTTTTCCTTTTGTCTTGTTTCTTATCACGCTTAGGTGGATAGACAAGTATTTCTTTTGGTGCTTAGAAGGGTATCTTATTCCCTAAGCTCCCACGGCATGTGTAGAATGTACACTCCTGGTTTGATATTTTTCTGTTGATTATGCTAACTTTAACCCTCATGTCATGAGGAATATGTGTTCTTTTGTCTCCTCTATTATTTTGAAAGTTTGAATTCGAGGTCGAATCCTTTTTTAAGAAGGGGAGAATGATACGAGTACAATCGTGATTGTGGATCAATACGTAAAGAACTCGTGCTCGGGTGACTGGCCAACTAATGGAACAAGCTTTGAAGTGTTGGCTCATTAAGGACATTTTAGTCATTTTGTAATAAGTTGTAACCTAGGCTATAAATAGAACATATTAGGTCATTTTCTCATAACTTAGATGATATTTTGAGAGCTCCTTAAGAGTGTTCATACAAGTGTGGATATCACTTGTGACAAGTGTGGAATCACTTGTGTTGGTTGATTGCTTTGAAACGTTGGTTGCTTGGAAATTCCGTTCCCTTGAGGTCACCGTAAGAACTTGATGTTATTTGTATGAATTCTTGGGTCTTAGTGTTCAATATACACTTTGGTTCATAGTGTTTGTGCATTGTGTGTCAAGTTATCTATCATTCAATCTTATTATTGTTGTGGTGTTCATTCTCAGTTTTGGGTGTCCAAACCCGAGACCTTGTTGTGTCATTTTTGTTCTTGTTATTGTGTTGTAATCTTAGTTTGACACCTTAGAATCCTGTTGTTATGATGCTTGTATTATTATTGTGTAGTGAATCCAAGAAGGGTCACCAAAAGGGGTCCTCGGTTCTTCAAATCATGGACTGTTTTGGTGTGTGTTAGTGTCTTCCTTGTCGATCTTGTATCACCTTAGAACTATCTGTATTATCAATGATAAAACCTTGTGGCAGTTGTATGTATACTTTCTCATACAAATCTCCTTGCAAAAAAGCATTATCAACATCCATTTGTTGGATCAACCATCCATTAGCAGTAACCATTGAAATTACTGTCCTTGCTATCACCATTTTAACAACAGGTGAGAAAGTCTCTTGATAGTCAAGTCCTTCCTTTTGATTGTATCCTTTTGCCACTAATCTTGCCTTGTATCTTTCAACTTGTCCATCAGCTTTGTACTTGATCTTAAACACCCATTTGCATCCAATTGCTTTCTATCCAACGGGTAGAGTTACAACCTTCCAAGTACCATTATTCTCAAGAGCATGTATTTCAGATTTGATCGTAACAACCCATTTTGCATCTTTGACAGCTTAAGCATAATTTTGAGGTTCAGTTTCAACAGAGAGCTTAGCTATGTACCTTTGATAGGATACCGATAAGCTAGTGTAATCAACACTCTTACTAATATAATATAAGCATGAATGAGCCGACTTTAATTTACAACTAGTAACAAAGTCCATTTGCCATATAGGAGGCTTACGTACTCTGCTACAAGTCCTTCTATGCAAATCTGGAGCATGAGGACTCGAGTTGCAGCTGGGGGATCAATCAATTCATCTATAATGAGTTCCTCACCCCGAAGCTGTCCATTAGTGTCTACAAGTTGCACAATGTTGTTGGGAAGTTCTGATGTTATATTTAAATCTTCAACATGCACATTAGTGTGCTTTGTAGGCGTGAAACCAATATCTTCTACAACCAGATCACTCATACTACTTGGAAATTCTGGTTGAAACGGAAAGACGTGTTCATAAAAAACATCTCTACTAACAAAGAAATGTTTATTCTCAAAATCATAAAGTTTGTAACCTTTTTGTGTTGTGCCATAGCCCATCATCACCGACTTAGTGGCCCTAGCACCAAACTTGTCTCATTTAGTAAAATTAGTAGCATAACATAGTCTCCTTTAGTCAAATTAGTAGCATAACATAGACAACCAATTATCCTCATTTGAGATACGCTTGCTTGCTTGTTATAAAGCATGTATAAAGGTGTCTTATTTCCTAAAATAGTGGATGGAACTCTATTAATCACATATACAGCAGCTGTGATACATTCTCCCCAAAATCTTATGGGTAAGTGACCCTGGAATCTGATAGACCTGGCAGTTTCAAGGATGTGTCTATGTCGTCTATCCATCACTCCATTTTGTTGTGGAGTATAAGGGCATGAACTTGGTTGTATTATACCATAACGTGTGAACAAATCCTTACATTGTGCATTAAAGAAATCACCACCATTATCAGAGCTGAATAAATTGTGTCTTTATCATGATTAAGAAATTCTTAAGCACAGTGCAAACATCAGATTTAAGGTGCATAAGAAATACCCAAATCCATCTAGAATGATCGTCCACCAAAGTGAGAAAAAATCTCATATTATTGTGAGTAGCAAATTTATATGGTCCCCATACATCCATATGAATCAAATCAAAACAACGAGAGGCCCTATTGTTGCTATTAGGAAATGGAAGTCTAATTTGCCTTGCAAATGGACATATATCACAATATTGTAAGAAAAGATTTTGCTTATTTTCAACTACATATAATTTTCTGAGAACAGCCATGGGTACATGCCCCATTCTCTTGTGCCAAAGTGAACCTTCTTCACTGCATCCTGCTGCAACTAGTGACTACATACTTCCATCTGTGTATTTTATTTTTCCATATGTACTTCTAGCATTTGTTCGTAGTGTATACAACCCACCCTTCTCTTCACCAATCTCCTTCACCCTCCCAGTGAAGAGAACCTAGAGAATGAAGAAGTCAGGGGGAAAAAGGGCACAACAGCTCAGGTCCTTTGTCAATTTTGCTACAGACAAAAGATTGAACTTAAACTCAGGCACACATAAAACATTGTGAACTACATCACCTCCATTCAACTGAATATTCCCAGATTGTGTAGTCACGACTGACTCACCATTAGGTAACTGAACTCTCCTTGGATTATCAACTAACAAAAAAGTGTTTAGCAAAGATTTATCACACACCATGTAGTTAGTAGCACCATTGTCCACTATCCATTGCTTACAATCATTATCTATTTTAGATGAGAGAGCATAAGCGGCAAAAATACATATTGTGTTAGCAGCTGGATCTGCAATCAGTGGCATGATTAGCATCTGCAATATATGATTATACTGATCTAGAGTGGAGTATGGATGTATCCCATGTGATGAAGAATTTTTAGGTTGAGTGATCATAGGAGCTGCATTTACCCTGTGCTTCCCTTTAAAATCAGTTGGATAGCCTATCAGTTTGTAGCATGTCTATTTGGTGTGGCCTTTCATATTGCAATAGCTACATTGTATTAACTTGTAGCATGTATCCCTGGAATGTCCTCTCATATTACAGACATCATAATACTGGTGTGGAGACTTTCTAGATCTCTGAGAAGTACTTAGTATTGAACTCCCACCTCCATAGGTGTTTGAACCTCCTACATTCCCTGCATAACTACATATGCATATTTACCTCTATTAGAAAACATTGTTGTATGTTCCATATTACCAATATCACCACATTTGCCAGAAAAAGATGTTGTTTGATCAACTGAGCCTTCACCAGTATACTGTTCTCCAGATATCGCTCATTGACTTTCGTCCTGAATTATCATTGCATAGCATTGATTCAAAGTAGGTGTAGGGTTCATAAGAAGAATTTAACTTCGTGCCTGACTGTATCCGTCGTTCAAACCCATCAGAAATTGTAATTACCTTTGTCTTACCAAATTGTCTGCATATTCCTTAGATGTTGGACAATCACAGCAAGGAGGTGGTGTAATTGAATCAAACTCATCCCAAAGGTCCTTTAACTTCCAGTAATACAACAACAGACGAAATACCTTGGGATAGTGTGGCTATGGACTTACGAAGGTGGTAGATTCGCGACATATTCACTTTATCAAATCACTCCTTCAAATCATTCCATAGTACGGTTGCATTCGAACAGAAGAGAATGCCACTAATCAACTCCTTACTAATATTGTTCACAATCAACGAAATCATAATTGCATTGCAGCGATCCCAGTCTTGTTTCTCCGATTCCTCAGTAAAATCATCATGCTTAACTGTTCCATCAATGAACCCTAATTTGTTCTGAGTTAACAAATTTAAACGTATTGCATGACTCCAAAGTGTATAATTCTCCATTCCTACCAGTTGAATTTCAATTTGTAAAGTACCAGCAACATCTGAAGCCGATAAAAACAGAGGATGATTGTGATGTGGTTTATCCTCCATTATTGACCTTTGCGTTCGAAAATGAAGCTTTTTACTGCAATGAATCACTCAATATTCACAAAATTAAGTGGAAAAGGTCCTAGATTAAGTTGATTTCGGCTTTGATACCATGTCAAAATATGCAGAATTTTGTGAACTACAACAAGAGTAATATGGCACTCTTCTTTTGATTGAGGAGAAAAAATGGAAAGTTCTGTACAAGGCAATGGTATTTATACTAATTCTATCACTTAACAAACAAAATCTTAACAACTTAACTAACTAAATCACCACAAAATATTTGTAACTAACTGCCAGCTGGCTGTCACTACAAAAAAATTGTGTTTAGCAACAGATAAAAAACATTGCTAATCAACATATATCGTCGCTATATCAATTTAGAGATGGATCAACGACGAAATATGTGTCGTTGCTATTTTGCGCGTTGCTAACTATTTAGCAATGGAAAAAATAAAATCCGTTGCCAATTTTGCAACGTCACAGAGACAATCTACATCCGTTGCCATTTTGTAGCAACGAATATATTCGTTGTTATATTTATAAATATCGTTACTAATTTCATATTGTAATTCATCATTTTGATTATTTCGTGACCAAATATTTCATAGCTAGTCCGTCGCTAAAAATTTTGTTATGTAGTCCCCAATTTTTTAAAATTCTTAAAATATCCAACATTCATATAAAAGAACCCACATATATAGAGAGCAAAATCTTCTTAAAATTTCCAACATTCATATAAAAGAACCCACATATATAGATAGCAAAATCTAAACATCCACAATACCAAACATAGCAACATCTAAACACATAATTATATCCAAAACATCCATAGTACCAAACATCAACCAACTATCCTTAAAACAACCCACATCATCCACAATACCAAAGATAGCAAAAGCTAAACACAATTCATGAGAAGCTAAAGATGATATCTTTCCACAAGAAACACAAAGAGTTTGCCCGTAGTAGCCTTTTGCTTCAGATCCAAGACCAAATACTCTTCGCTTCTTTTCTCCTCCGACAGCTTAGTAATATGCTTCAAATTGATCAATATCAGATTCTGATAATGTTTTTTCTCGTAATATTTCTTCAAATCTTTTCTGTAATAGAGGAAGTGAAATCATAACGGATTGTACTTAAAAATGATTAGATGCCAAAAACTACTTTAAACTAAAAAAATAAGAATTAAGTAAACTACTACATTAAGATTTAGTCTTACATGGATGATTCGGGAACATTCATCAACGAAAGATTTTCCATCATGACCATGTATGTATGCAATCACATGGGAGAGAACATTCAGCATTTCAAGGGGGTGTAAAATTTCACATACAGACAATAATCCTTGTGTTAGTCAAACTATCTTTACATAAGAAAAGTGTATTCAAGAAATGATATATTTAAATATCTATAGCTAATTAAAGAAGTTTAGAAGTTGTAGTTTATGTTTTACTAGGACAGTTGAAACCAAATGAAATTGTTGATACTTGAATGATCATATGCACTCCAAAATTATAACAACTAACCACTACTTATAATAAAAGAAATAAGCAAATTGTAGATGATCATTGTAAAGTGTGAAATTTTATCAGTAGGGTAGATGATATAGAGGATTAGAATAGACAACCTCAACTAGTCCGAGATTAGAGTTGATCGATTGACTGATTTCATATATGAATTGATAATTCGACCCACACTACAACAACTTTACTCTATAAGATATACTCGCCACCGTTGACGGATGAGATCCTAATCGTTCTATCTCTTTAACCAATGAACCCAAAAGTTCACAGTTTTGACCATTATCAACTTATCTCAAATAGCTAACATTTATGTTTTCTTGATTTTGTCATAAAAAATCTGAGAAGGCTTGACTGAAAGCTGAAATTTGTAGAGACGCACAGAGGCCAACACCAGGAAGGGAAAGGGATATAACAGTTGGGAGATAAACACACTTTTTTCTTGGGGAGGGAGGATGCATGAATGTGTAAGATTGTAACAGCATGGCGCCATTTCAAATCTGATGGCTATTTGCAACAGTTTAACTCAGAATAGCTAACATAACATTTATCGAGAGATAGATAAGTTCATTAAATGAACAGAAATTAAGTGGTAATTTTGTTGATCAACACAATTTCGAAAAAAAAAATGTCACTATGTAGATAGCAAGATATAGACATGTATGCACCTGGTAAATCCGTCTTAAGGTCTACTGTCAATTGCACTGCAGTGAGAGAATCATCCTCGCCTCTCGTAGCCAGCACAACTCTAGAGTCCCCAATATTATCAATAACAAGATTCTTACTCTGCCAAAAAATAAAATAAAAGTGTTCATATTTAGAATAAAATGGTAGAAAAACTAGCTAGCTTCAACTTGCTGAATATGTCGACGAACCTGTTTAACCAGGGTTACAGCTGTTGCTCCACTACAGAAGCAATCAATATTTGTATAGCTTTTGAGTTCTCTATCCATAACATTATAAGCCTTCAGAAATGACTCCTTTAATGTTTGAAATACCTCTAGGTGCTTTTCAGTCTCTTCAACATCAATGAAGAGTCTTGACTCCTCACCAGCGATGAGGAAAGCATCCTCGAGATATAGGCTACTCCCCGTGTTGAGACTGATCTCTCTTAGAACATCTTCACTTTTCTCGCAGAACATCCTCGGGAAAGCATCCTCACCTTACATTTCTGCGCGGGGCTGTTATTTCTAGCTTGAACCCGTGACCTACTGATCACATGGCAGCAACTTTACCAGTTACTCCAAGGCTCCCCTTCCCAGCCGTGAAAAGAGGAAGGACGATAAATGGAATGATGAGGAGCCCATCCTATATACATGTTCAATAACAATTACATATCCCAAGAGAAAACCTTTCCTATCCCGTCAGGAAGTAGTGACATAAATTAACTATCGAGAAAGAGTATTCAGTTGCCAAGTATCTCATAATATTACAATGCATTCGTAATTGATCTTCTTCCACAGATATACACATATAACATAGACGTCAGAAAATAAAGTATTTGTTTAACTTCCAAATGGTTTTTCATGTAACTGTGTACTTATCCATGACAGGAACGGGAAGTAGCTAGCCATAAGATAACTATCTATAAAGAGTATGCAATAGCCAGGCCTCTCATAACATCATTCGTCATTAAACTTCTTCCACAAATATACACTTGCTATCAGAAACTAAAGCATTTGTCCAACTTGCAAACAACATTTCCAATTTACTGAATTTGCTAATATGAGGTCATTCCCATCCTCCATTCATTTGCAATGAAATAAAGCAAATATAATGCAGTGAAGTTTCACAGCTATATAAAAAAAAGTGCTAAAAAAAAACTTGACGAGGTCAGAGAAAGATTTTCTGTTTAACAGATCCAAACACGACTTTTTCAGGAGCAACTTAGAGAAAATAATGCCAAACACTTACAAAATTAGCAAGTTGTAGATTGTAAAGGAGTATATGACCGACACTTAAGATATCCCACTGACCAACCCAGGAATCCTTGCAATCAGCACGTCCTTGGAGAAGTAGTTCTTATGCACTCTCAGCAAATATCAACACATGAACAACTTGATGATAGTCTCCATCTCTGCGACCACCCCTCTGAGTTTAGAGAAGCAAATTTTTTCTCTAGTTTTTACAAATCTAGACTTTTAATCACATTAATAATACTCAATTACTAAAAATAAGCCAAAATAAAGTCCGCAGACATCTTTTAAATTCAAAATAAAAAATCCAAGCAGATATGGAAATTTTCTTATACTACGCTGAGACAATTAAGCGAGAAAATATGGTACATGCTATTGTCTACCGATTAACCATAAAGACATATAATATCAACAATGGTAAGGAAAACCTAAGTGAAAGAGCTCAAACAACCCTGAACCTATCATTTACAAGTGATTTCTAACATAAAAATTAAGAAATTGAAAGAGGAAAAAGAACTCACATTACGAGATTTAGAATCGTAACTCTAATTTAGATTCGAAATTGAGCGATTGACTCTCTTTTCGATTAATATTGAGCGATTCTCTTTTCTCAATTGAGAGAAAAGGGAAAGAAGAGTTTGTTTTTGGAGAGAGGCGGATGATACTATGTTTTGGGAACAAAGTGAAATAAAAGACTTTGCCCTAATATTTAGTTGGTGAGGTGATGGATTCAGCAACTGATATAAAATCCGTTGCTAATTATTTATTAAAAAAATAACTAATATATTTTTAAAAAATGATAAAATAATGTCAGTGACAATAATTTCGTTGCTATTTCCATTTTCATCATGTCAAAAAAAAATTCACCTTTTAAGTCGCTAATTTTATCACCAAAATAAGGCGCCAATATTTTTCGCTAAAATATAGGAATAAATTTTATTTTCTGTCACTAATCCGTTACTAATTAGGCTACAAATTTTAATTTCATTTATTTAGCAATAAAAGTTCTATTTTGTTGTAATTTCATCGTTAATTAGCGACAAAAATGTCCTTATTGCTACAAATCCGTCGCTAAACACGATTTTTTTTATAGTGTAACTAACTGTCAGCTGGAAAGCAACTAACTTCCAGCCACCTTCAGCTTCCATGTTTAAAATGGAGGTTTTGGTCCATTAACCTCTATTTAGGGTAAATAAATTCCCATGGAAGATTCAAAACAGTAAAAAGCAATATTCCCTCCGTTTCAAATTTCTTAATTTAATTTTTTATTTTACTTCTCTTTTTTCACTAATCAAGAAGAGATAAAAAAAAAAATACATGTTTTAATCTTTACATTAATTACTTTATCTACAAATTAAAATGTAAACATCATTTAATAAGAGTACTATGGTAAACTAGTCATGTTATTAATTATTTTTCTTAATCAATATGTCATCTAGGGATGTGCAAAAACTGAACTGATCGATAAATCGAATCGATAAAAATGTTATTGATTTATTATTATTGGATTATTGAGTTAATAAATTTTTAATAATTTTATAAAAAAAATTATTGAGTTATTAATTGTTGCACCAACGTTTGAATCTTAGTTGCTACCAACGTTTGAACCCAACCAAGATTCAATGTGTCATTTAAAAACCGATTTTTTCAAACTTAATGAATAAAAACCGAATCTTAGAAATAGTAGTAACAATATTTAGTTCAAACTTGAAAGTTCTTTAAATTAAAATACATCATGTAGATTATATGATTTTTTTTTTGCACCTAAGATTGATTTTTATTCATATTAGTTACTACTATTTTTATTTTATGAGTATTTTCTTATTAGTTAAATCAAAAATTGAATCATTAAGGACTAAAATTTGATAAATCAAAAATCGATAAAAAATATCTTATTGGTTTGATTATTGGTTGCATATTTAAAAATAAAAAATCAATAAATCAAAAGATAATATATA
>NW_025881576.1:0-1059 GCF_002878395.1 Capsicum annuum
TTGTCTTTCGAATGATGGTTTTACTATATCACTCCTTATTATAAGTCATTTATGTATTAGAAAAATAAGAATAACAAAATGATCTGTCAACATAAAATATTTAATTGACTATCAAAATTATATTAGTGCCACTTAAATTAGGATGGATAGAAAAAGATATAAAGCAATATATATTATTTGAAAATAAAATATAAAGTACTATAAATAACAATAATTAACAAAAAAAATTTATAAAAATTGACTGATTTCTACTTCAGCTGCTTCAGTTGTGATTTTACTATATCACCCCTACTTAATTATTATGGTCATTTAAGCATTGTGCCACATAAGTTGAGATAGAAAAAATATTATAAGTCACAGTGATCAAAAATTTAAATTATTTTTAAAATATAATTGGCTGTCATCGACACAAAATTCAGAACAAGGAGAGTAGCATATATTATTCAAAAATTACATAAAAAGTATTATAAATTACAATTGTTAACAATTTAAAATATCTAAAAATAATTTAATATATTATATATTTCAAAAAAATTACATAAAAAATACTAGAAATCACAATAATTAATAACTTCAAAAATTTAAAAGATATAAATTATTTGGTCGACTCTTGAAATTATATTAGTGTCACTGAAATTGGAATAGAAAAAAAGTATTATAAATCACAATAATTAAAAACTTCAATTATTTTTTAATATATAATTGATTATCAATGCCACAATAATTTGGACAAGAAAAGTAATGTATATTAATATAAAAATTACATAAAAAACTATTATAAATTAAAATAGTGAACAACTTAAATTATCTAAATACGTATGAAAATAACAAATGTTGATCTCATGCTAGATTCCGGATGAATCCTAGAAAATATATGCAATCGTTTTATTAAAAAAATTTATTTAAATATATCAAGATTGAAAAGACAAATAAATATCTTAATGTTAGCACGGGCCCTGCTCCTCTAGTATGTACAATAAATGCTCCATTAATTTATGTTTGAAATGTTGTGACCTCGCCGGAAAGAATGCAGCAACGTTAAAAATTTCTATTAAAAAA
>NW_025881577.1:0-785 GCF_002878395.1 Capsicum annuum
TGGATAAATACTGTCATCATAGAGAGGTTTGACTATACAATATATTTTATATTTGTAATATTTTCAAGTAATTTAAATACTTTAACACTTCAATTAAGATGTATTATATGATCTTCAAAAGTAATCTGTCACTGGGAGACAAGATCCCCTGCCATGAAATCTTGTCCAGTAATATTGAATACTCTACTATTATTGATTCTTGCCATTTTGTTCACTCTACGTCTCTGATGGCTGAGATTCATTCTTAGAATATATAATAGAGTAACACTATCATGACCAATAATTACTCCTTTAAATCTATTATACCTATTAAATCCGCGCACCCCCCTACAAATGGTATCAGAGCCCAGCAATTTAAAACAAATGGAGAGATATATACTAGAGTTAGAATATACATGTTAGAATTAAAATTAGATTTAGAGTTAAAAAATTTACCTACAAAAATATTAAATTAATTATGCGAAGACCATTTAAAAATAGAGAAGCTTTTAGAAAAATTAAAAAATCTTTAATTAGTAATTATTCAGAATATATAAGTCTAAATAAAACAAAAGAAAATCCACAAAAACTAGCCTACTTAATTACATTAATATCTAGTATTGAATCAAAATTAATAACACATTTAAAATCTAGAAGAATGAAACATATACCACCTAATTATGATAAAATTAGATTTAGATATCCACCGAGATATTATAAATATAATTTAAAATGAATAAAATACAACAATATAAAGAATTAAAACAAATTATCTCTGAAAAACGAAAAGAATTAAAAATAAGAAT
>NW_025881577.1:885-2389 GCF_002878395.1 Capsicum annuum
TCTGAAAAACGTAAAGAATTAAAAATAAGAATAGAAAGACTACATTATAATATATTTGCCGGAGTTAGTAAAAATTCAATAGATACACAAAAAGATGAAATATCAAAATTAGAATCACAAATAGATAGTTTAGAATATGTATATCAACATGACCTATTCACAATAAAATGAATAAAGAAGAATTTATAATAGATGAAAAAATATATGAAAACTACGAAGGATCAAAAATAAAAATAGTATTTTCTAATCTAGGACGAAGATATAAGAAAATAGGTGAACATTTATATCTAATGTTGGAAAAAGAAGAATTAAAATTAACAGCAATGGTAAGAATAGAAAAAGAAAATGAAGAGATAGATAGAAAAAAAGAAATAGAAAAAATAAAACAACAAACTACGGAAGAAATACGAAAAATAGAAGAAACCAAAAATAGTAGAATTGCTGAATTAGAAAAAGAATTACAAATGTTAAAAGAACTGTATGAACAAAGACAAAAAGAAAAAGAAGAAAAAGATAGAGAACAGAAATTACTAAATGAGATAAATCAATTTAAGAAAAAATTAGAAATAAAAAACGAAGAATTAGAAATAAATAATATAGATATTGAAGAGACAGATAATTATGAGTCCGAAGATAGTGAAACATACACAGAAATATTAACAAATACAAAAAATTTAGATATCAATGAAGAATAAAAAATTAATGAGGAAAACTTAGAAAATACCCACACAGAAATAAATACTCTTGATAAAAAAGAAAATAAAAATATAATACCTAAAACAACAGAAATAAGAAAACCTATATACCATAAGAATAAGTTTAAAAAATATAATGAATATGATAAATGGATACCAAAACAAATAGTGAATAGAAATTATAACTTTTTAGATCTAGACTGTGTAATAGATACAGAAAAAACAATACAATTATGGATAGGATATATGACAAAACAATTATTAGATAATAATATAAATATAACAGATGCACCGGAATATATAGAAAAAACACTAATAGGATCAGTAAAACTATGGTTTGCAAATCTAACCGAAAATAGCAAAAAAGTATTAAGAACTAATAAACCTATAGAAGGAACATCATCGACAATAACTAAGCTAACACCTATAGAATTATTAAAAAAATATGAAACAGCCATAAAAGATGAATTTGGTAGTACCACAACAATCGAAGAAGAACAAAATGAAGAAAAAGATACAAATAGAAATTTAATGTTAAAATTAGCAATATGTAATATGTGTTATATAGATGAATATACTTGCGCATTTAAAGAATATTATTACAAAGGAGCATATAGTATAGAAGAAAGTAAAGAAATAAGAAAATTATATTTTAATAAATTACCCGAGCCATTTAGTTCGAAAATAATAAAAAGTTGGGAAGAAGCAAAAATAGTAGATACGTTAGGAGCAAGAATAAAATATTTACAACAATGGTATAGAAACTTATGTGAAAAATATAGAGAAGAATTAAAAATGGAAAAAACATT
>NW_025881577.1:2489-9779 GCF_002878395.1 Capsicum annuum
AAATGGAAAAAACATTAATAAGAAATTTAGCCTGTTGCAAAAATAAAATAGCACCCCAATTTGGATGCGAAGAAAGATATTGTAAGAAAAGAAAAAGACATAAGAAATATAAAAAATATAAAAAATCGAAATATAAATATAAGAAACCAAGAAAAAGATATTATGTAAAAAATTATAAACATAAAAGACCATATAGAAAGAAGAAATCTATAAAAGAATGTACTTGTTATAATTGTGGAAAGTTAGGACATTTAGCTAGAGATTGTAAATTACCTAAAAATCCAAAAAATAAACAAATATCAGAAATAAAAATAGATAATACCGAATATATGCAGATAGATTATATAGATTATGAATTAGAAAGTGAAGATAGTATATATGAAATTTCAGAAAACGAAACAGATAATGAAATAGATAGCGAAATAGATGAATCAAATGACTGAAGAAGATATAAAAATAATAACAAAGGAAGAATATTTAAATGATGAAGGAACGGAACAAAAAATAATATTTGACAGTAATATATTTGATGAAATAAAAGGAAAAGAATTAGATTTAAGTGTAGAGAAAATATTTAAAATACCAACAATAAAAAATATTTTTACTAGGAAAAAGGATGAATATTATGTAGTATGTCAAAAAGAACATGTAATAGACTGCAGATATGCAAAAGGAAAAGCTAGTATACCACTGGTAACAAAAAGAATAATTAATAAAGAAATAAATGATATAAAAAGTAAAGGAGATCCAATAAAATATGTACACCTTGAAGGTACAGAGATATTAATAAAAGCATGTTTTAGAGAAGGAATAGATACACCAATAGAATTATATTTAGCAGACGATAGAATTATAAAACCTATAGAAAAAAGCATAATAACTGCCGTAAAAGGAAATCTAATATACCAAAATTTAAATTTATAATAAGTGCAAATTATTCAGTAGCAGTAACAGATAGGAATATAGATAAATCATTAGTATTATATTGGAAAATATCAGGAATAGAATTAACCCCAGGAAGTAAAATATTTACAGCAAGATGTAAAAATCTATATGTATTAACAACAAAACATAAAATAACAGGAAAAAATAAGATTAACAAAATACAAATAGAAAGCCCATTCGAACAAATAGTAAAAACAATAGATTATAATGATTATACCTATAGAGACATAGATACAGAAGAAAATTTAGAAATAGTAAATGATAGAATAAGTACAACAAAAAGAATAGCTAATGAAAAGCCAGAATCATCAAGCTCATCAAAAAGAACAAGTTATGAAACAAATTTAATAAGTAATTTAAACCAATATTACATAACGGGAAAAATAAATGAAAAAGAATATTTAATACTTTTGAATACAGGACAAGAAGAAAATCATATAGCAAAATATCTAGTAAAAAATGAAGAAATAAAAACTGACAATGATATATGCCCAGATCTACCAAGAAGTTTAATAAATAATAAAAATATAGCAGAAAAAGAAATAATATTAGGAGTTAGAAAAATAAAAATAGAATTCGAAGTAAAGGAAGAAATGCAAAAAGCAGATATAATATTAGGAATAAAATGGTTAGAACAAGTAAAACCATATAATATAGAACATACACAATTAACCTTAACATATAACAAAGAAAAGTTATTCCTAAAAAGAGCCTTAACATGAAATGAAGATATATGTATTAATGAAGATAGTAGTAGAAGGATATTACAGTAGATATTATACGCCTATGATAGATACAGGAGCAGAAGCTAATTTATGTAGATATAATTGCTTACCAGAAAGCAAATGGGATAAACTAAAAACACCAATAATAGTTAAAGGATTTAATAATGAAGGAAGCTTAATTACTTATAAAGCTAGGAATGTAAAAATACAAGTATGGGATAAGATATTAACAATAGAAGAAATTTATAATTATGAATTAACATCAAAAGATATACTTTTAGGAATGCCATTTTTAGATAAATTATACCCACATATAATAACCAAAACTGACTGGTGGTTTACAACACCATGCAAACAAAAAGTAAGAGCAAAAAGAGTTAATAATAAAATAAGAAAGAAAACTGATTGGATAAAAGGAAGTGAAAAAATTACATAAAAGTTAGAAAATATAAACAATACTGAAGATACAGTAGAACTAGTAGTATTTTCGATAAATAAAACAGAAATAACTATATTTTCAATAAATAAAATAGAAATAATTCAGAAAAAATTAGAACAATTATATAGTGAAGATCCATTAAAAGGATGGGAAAAACACAAAACTACTATAAAAATTGAATTAATAGATAAAGATAGCATAATAACACAAAAACCATTAACATATAATTTTGATGATTTAAAGGAATTTAAAATGCACATAGATGAATTATTAGAAAAACAATACATACAAAAAAGTAATAGTAAACATAATAGTCCAGCATTTATAGTAAATAAACATAGTGAACAAAAAAGAGGAAAAAGTAGGATGGTTATTGACTATAGAAATTTAAATGCAAAAACTATAACATATAATTATCCGATACCAAATAAGATATTAAAAATAAGACAAATCCAAGGATATAATTATTTTAGGAAATTTGACTGTAAATCAGGATTTTACCACCTAAAGCTAGAAGAAGAATCTAAAGAATTAACCGCATTTACGGTACCACAAGGATTTTATGAATGGAACGTGTTACCATTTGGATATAAAAATGCACCAGGTAGATATCAACATTTTATGGATAATTATTTTAAACAATTATCTAATTGTATAGTATACATAGATGATATATTATTATACACCAAAACCAAAGAAGAACATTTAAAATTATTAGAACAATTCACAGACATAATAGAAAAATCAGGAATAAGTCTAAGCAAAAAGAAAGCTGAAATTATGAAAAACTAGATAGAATTTTTAGGAATACAAATCGATAAAAGTGGAGTAAAAATGCAACAACATATAGTACAAAAAATAATAAATTCGAAAGAAGAATTAGATACAAAAAAGAAATTACAATCATTTTTAGGATTAGTAAACCAAGTAAGAGAATATATTCCAAAATTAGCAGAAACCTTAAAACCACTACAGAAAAAATTAAAAAAAGGATATAGAATATAAGTATGATGAAAAAGATAAAAAACAAGTTCAAAAAATAAAATTACTTTGTAGAGAATTACCAAAATTGCAATTTCCAGATGAAAATAGAAAATTTATATATATAGTAGAAGCAGATGCAATTGAATATAGTTACGGAGGAGTACTTAAATATCGATATGAAGCAGAAAAAATAGAACACCATTGTAGATACTACTCAGGTACGTTCAACGAGACAGAAATAAAATGGGAAATAAATAGGAAAGAATTATGTTCATTATATAAATGTTTATTAGCATTTGAGCCATATATTGTATATAACAAATTTATTGTACGAACAGATAATACACAGGTACGCTGGTGGTTAACAAAGAAAATACAAAATTCAGTTACAACAAAAGAGATTCGAAGACTAGTTTTAAATATATTAAATTTCACATTTACAATTGAAGTGATCAGTACTAACAAAAATATTATTGCAGATTACATATCAAGACAAAGCTACACAGACTGAAATAGTAGAGGAAGATACTCTAGAAAAAATACTTAACACCCTAACTACGCTTTCAATGAAAGTGGACAGTATGGGTAATGAGATAGAAAAGCTAAAGACTAATGAAGATAAACTGAAGTCTATAGTTACAAATCAGCTAACTCAGCAGAGTGCAGAGCTATGTCGATCGGAAGACATTAAAAATCCAGAGCTAGAAGGAGACGTTGGGACACTCCATAAAACCCATAACATTTATCAATCTACTTCTGCAGGTACAAGCAAAGGAGTTAATAAACCAAGATACCAGAATGTAAATATGAACAAAATATTTGAAAAACCATTTACCCAAAAAACACAAAAAGACCATTTATTCATACCCCCACAAGTTAACACATACCGAGATAGCCTAAACCAAGACAAAAAAGTATACAACTACACCGCCCAGAAATACATAGAAAATATATACAGAGTACAAACCTTTCTAAACCATAACCCCAGAGCTACAGACATCAAAGAACCAAATACCAATTATATAACCCAAAAACTACAAGGATACAATAAATTAATCGCACTACCCAAAACTAACCCAAGCCTAGTTAAAACCTGTTTTGACTATGGACTACTAAATACCATATATACCCAAGACGGAGAAGAGCTAACAGCTATGGAGGAATTATACAAGATATTCACTACCTACAAAAGAATAAAAAAAGGAAATTTATTTTATATAAAGTGTTATACTACACCAGCAGAGATATTATATGATGAAATAAAACCAGTTATACAAGTCGTAAAGATAGGACTAACAAGAGATATGATTATTTCAGAAGATATTACGCAACAACCAGAGATACCTAGAATCAAGATACCAGATTTTTATGCAAATAAAAGACTTATTGGACTAGCTACAATCATTCAAGAACTAGCAAATAACTATGCTAACGGAAACCCAATATAGAGCTACTATTCAAGAGATCATCAAATGATATATTCAAATTCAAAGGAGCTACGACAAGCAGATATGGAAGACGTAAGACAATGGATAATGACGCTACTTAACCCAGAAAAACAATCTACCGCGAGAGCAATAAAAAAGGGATTTATTTCAGAAGGATTGCTAACAAGATACTGTAAAATAATTGGACATAAATATCCAGACCACCAATGTTCAAGGTGCAATGGAGAAGATAATATTATTCCAGAGGTACATCTAGAATAAAGAAGACAAAATGCCAGCTGGAAAGATAAGATAAAGGGCAATAATGGAGCAGATAAAGATAAGATAAAGAGCAATAATGGAGCAGATACGACAACAAATCAACGGAAGATATTTGGACCTATTGTACAAATTTTCTTACGACAAGATAATGTAAAGCATTTATGTAACTTTTAACTTTTCTTGACTTTTTTAGGGTAGGTTAGGAAGGCCTATAACCCTATAGCCCCTTTATTTGACTTTTTTTTCCTTCTTTAAGTTTTAGTTTCAACATGTAAAGTAAAACTTGTAAATTCTTGTTCTATATATAACAAAGGCAGAAGGCATTGCAAAAGCAAGCCTTCATGCGTTGAAGCACCTTTGCTCTCTCCAATCCACAAAAAATATTACTCAGTTAATTAGATAAACATATTCCAATGGAAAAAGCTATGGAGCAACAAAACTCAGAAATATCAAAGCTACCCGAACAGGTATATCTATTTATGATTATGAATAGCTAATTTCATAATTCCCAACAATCATGATATGATAAAATAAATTCATATTAGTTACTTTATAGTAGAATTATTCGAAGAATAATATGTTAAGAAGTTTATTAACAAAGAGGAAACGGAGAAATATCCCTAAGGATTATGCCATCCTAAAGGTGAAACCAATGAGGCAAGAAGCCGTGGCGGGGAGTAACCAGAGTAGAGGCGCTGTTTAAGGGAAAAAGTATCCGGATTACCATGTTAATAGTGACGGAAGAACATATTATTTAAGAATAATCTAGTATATAGTAAGCTAAGATGACTATATTTTATGTACATGGTTGAAGGGAATATTTTGAAAAAAGCAATTTTATGAAAATGAATGATAATATATCTGATGTGATGGTAGATAAATTCAAAATACTTATTTTGTATGCACTTAGAAATATAAAAATAGCAGATATAAGAAAAATCATATTAGAAAAAGCTTTTGGTGAATATTACATGACTAGAGTAAATTATATACCATATCTACCTAACTACTCTTACAAATATTTACGATGATAAGTTACATAAAATTTTTAGAAAAAAGATATAAAAAATATGCAGTTACTAGAAAAGCAGATAAAAATAAATATAGATAAATACATGGAAAATAAAGATATAAAATTTCTTAATAAAAATATGCAAAAACTACTAAGGCTAAAACAGACAACTACAAAACACTATAATAAAACCAATTTTAAAAGATAGATTACCAAACACTATAATAAAACCAATTTTAAAAGATAGATTACCTAGATTATCTTAAAGTTTTAATCTTATATATACTTAAAAATATAAAAATAATAGATATCAAGAAAATAATATTAGAAGAAGTAATAAACTATAAAATTGAAACTGCAAATTGTCTAGAACAGTTATACGAAGAAATTTACCCAGAAGGATATTATTCAGATTAAAAAATGTTAGAATATATTAGACAAACTAGAGAAAATCAAGAAAATCTAAATAATGAAATTAATTACAGAAACCGAATTAGAAAAATAATAGAAGACCTAAAAGAAAAATTAGCATGGATAGAAAAAACCTTAGAAAATTTAGATAAAAGTACATGTGATAGTTTATATAATTTAAAAAACTCACTACGAGAAGAACAACACAAGATAATAAATAACATTGAAAATCTAGAATTAGATATACATTATAGTACAGATAGGATAAATTATTATACAGGAATTTGTAACTCTGTAATTACTACAGGATAAAATAATTAATGAATATATCTTACGAAAAAAGTAAATTATTAAAAGATATTGAAACAAAATTTAAAAAATATCCACGCACTAATAAAAATAGATTCACTAGAAACCTATTAAATCTATTATACCTATTAAATCCGCGCACCCCCCTACAAAATGTAGTTTCCTTTTTAGTCTGTTTTAAAAAGAATGACTCATTTTTTTTTTGGCAATACTTTAATTTTAACTTTTCACATGGTATGCTTAGAACCACAAGATTGTAGAGATTTTGGTACATTTGACACAACTTTAATTTAAGGCCACAACATTCAAAAATTATCTTTATTTTCTTAAACTTTGTGCCAAATCAAAATAGGTTATTCTTTTTTAAACGGAGGAAGTATTATATATTAAAAAAGAAGTTAGGCCTTTTTCTGTCTTAATTCCGAATGTACATGATACTTTTTCTTATTTCATTCTTTTTGTTAATGCACGCACTCCAAAATTTATTAAAGCCACTTTGCTATAAAATATAAAGTAAGAACGAGAAGAATGGGAAGAGAAGAGAGAGTAATTCTTATTTTTCTTGAGAAATTTCTTGAGGAGTTCATAAGTGGTTTCTAACTTTTTTCATAAATAGACATTCACTATATATGGTAATACATTTATAACACCCCTTGAATGTCTAATTGATAGATAATGTGCCTCGTTAAAACTTTACTAGAAAAAATCCAGTGGAAAAAAGAATCTAGAGAAGGAAAAAGAGTACACATCTCTAAT
>NW_025881578.1:0-1943 GCF_002878395.1 Capsicum annuum
TCTTATATCTGCTACTTTTATATTTCTAAGTGCATACAAAATAAGTATCTTGAATTTATCTACCATCACATCAGATATGTTATCATTCATTTTTCATAAAATTGCTTTTTTCAAAATATTCCCTTCAATCACGTACACAACAAAATATGGTCATATTGGCTTACTATATACTAGATTATTCTTAAATAATATGTTCTTCCGTCACTATTAACATGGTAATCCGGATACTTTTTCCCTTAAACAGCGCCTCTACTCTGGTTACTCCCCGCCACGGCTTCTTGCCTCATTGGTTTCACCTTTAGGATGACATAGTCCTTAGGGATATTTCTCCGTTTCCTCTTTGTTAATAAACTTCTTAACATATTATTCTTCGAATAATTCTACTATAAAGTAACTAATATGAATTTATTTTATCATATCATGATTGTTAGGAATTATGAAATTAGCTATTCATAATTATAAATAGATATACCTGTTCCGGTAGCTTTGATGTTTCTGAGTTTTGTTGTTCCATAGCTTTTTCCATTGGAGTATATTTATCTAATTAACTGAGTGTTTTTTTTTTTTTTGTGGTATGGAGAGAGTGAGATTTGCTTCAAAAGAAGGCTTTTCAGGCTTGCCTTTTGCAATGCCCTCTGCCGTTGTATTTATAGAATATGAATTTACATATCTCTTGTTTCTAAAAAGTAATGAAAAGTCAAAAAAGTGGGGCCTATCCCCATCTAACTTTTCCTAAATTTCTAATCTACGTAAAGTTCCTAAAATCAAACTAAAGCCTAAAAAGTCAAAAACTACCTAACTTAAAGTAAATGCTAATTAATATCCTACTATTACATTTCAAGACTTTTGTATAATAATTCTAGACTTTTGTACAATAATTCTGCCTCTCTACAGTATCTTGTCTCCGTTGGTTTTTGTCGTATTTGCTCCATTATTGCTCTGTATCTGCTCCATTATTGCTCTGTATCTGCTCCATTATTGCTCTGTATCTGCTCCATTATTGCTCTTTATCTTATCCTTCCAGCTGACATTTTATCTTCTTTATTCTAGATGTACTTCTGGAATAATATTATCTTCTCCATTGCACCTCGAACATTGGTGGTCTGGATATTTATGTCCAATTATCTTACAGTATCTCGTTAGTAGTCCGTCTGAAATAAATCCTTTTTTATTGCTCGTGCGGTAGATTGTTTTTCTGGGTTGAGTAGTGTCAATATCCACTGTCTTACGTCTTCCATATCTGCTTGTCTTAGTTCTTTCGAATTTGAATATATCATTTGGTGGTCTCTTGAATAGTAGCTCCATATTGGATTTCCGTTAGCGTAGTTATTTGCTAGTTCTTGTATAATAGTAGCTAGTCCAATAAGTCTTTTATTTGCATAAAAATCTGGTATCTCTATTCTAGGTATCTCCGGTTGTTGCGATATATCTTCTGGTATAATCATTTCTCTTGTCAGTCCTATCTTTACAACTTGTATCACTGGTTTTATCTCATCATATAATATTTCTGCTGGTGCAGTATAACACTTTATATAAAATAAAGTTCCTTTTGTTATTCTTTTATAGGTAGTGAATATCTTATATAATTCCTCCATAGCTGTTAGCTCTTCTCCGTCTTGGGTGTATATGGTATTTAGTAGTCCATAGTCAAAACAAGTTTTAACTAGGCTTGGGTTAGTTTTGGGTAGTGCTATTAGTTTATTGTATCCTTGTAATTTTTGGGTTATATAATTGGTATTTGGTTCTTTGATATCTGTAGCTCTGGGGTTATGGTTTAGAAAGGTTTGGACTCTGTATATATTTTCTATGTATTTTTGGGCTGTGTAGTTGTATATTTTCTTGTCTTGGTTTAGGCTGTCTCGGTATGTATTAACTTGTGGGGGTATAAATAAATGATCTTTTTGTGTTTTAGGGGTAAATGGTTTTTCGAATATTTTATTCAT
>NW_025881579.1:0-7477 GCF_002878395.1 Capsicum annuum
CCCTAAAAACATTTTAAGACCATTCATTATTTAATTTTGCCCAAACCCAAGCATTCTCTCTTAAGATACAAAACACTAGCTTCAAAAATCAAGAAAAAGCCTAAGAATTCCTTCAAGAATCTTCATGAATTGACAATCCAAGGTATGCTAGGTGTTTATTCATCGGTTCCTTTCATCCATGAAGTCCAAGAACCCTTTTCAAACTTACAAGATCTCAGATTTATGATTTTTACCTTTGAATTGAATTGAATTCATGTCTATGTCATTGTTAGATTTTAGTTCACGATTGACTTACAAGCTTTTATGAAATTAATCATTTTATGTGTTGAATTACATGATATTCATGATAAACCCTTCAATTTCAAGTTAATTTATGTAGCCACTATAACTCTATGTGTTGATTATTGTATGATCTAAGCATGCTCCCCATGTGTTTGATTAAAGTACCTATGTGAATGAAATAGTGCCATTATAACATGATAGCATGTATTATCCATTCATGTATGAGTAAATGCATTACAAGTGTTTGATAAAAAGTCTGAATAAGTAGATTATGATCAAGTATCCATTATTATATTTTCAAGATTATGCTATGCTTTACATTTCATGCTATCGAGTCCTGGGGGTATTTAATACCCGACAATTTAGCTGTTTACCTAGAGCCAGTTTCAGTTATAGAATACTATCAATTATGTCAAGATCAGTAGTACTCTTAATCAGTTACAGCACTCAGGAAAATTTAGTCTCAATCCAGTATAGTTTAGAATACTCAGTTCAGTGTCTTTCAATTGAGAGTAGGATTCAACACCAAGTGAACCCAAAGTAGGGGTTCACCTGCTAGTAGAGGGTGTGGCCCTTAGAAGCAATCCTAGCATTCCACAACTACGTAGCCAGCGTAGATTGAGAAGTCAACCTGCCAGTTGAGGGTTGATAAGGTGTTTTAACCTTTCAGATAAAGGTTCCACTATACTCGTTAGAGTACCTGCCAGATGAGGGTAACTCTCATCTTCTCTTTACCCGTGGTACGGTACTGACATTCTTCTAATTGGGCTTATAGATTGGACCCCAACTCAGTTATCTTATCTTATTTAGGGCATATCGGTTAGTTGATTACCTCCCACAATTTCAATTTTAGTCTTTATAATAGAACTTAGTTTAGTTTTATAGAATTAGGACTGTTAGAAACAGTATATCAGTATCAGTAACTCAGTTATCAAAAATCTCAAATTATCAGTTACTCTATATCAAAACTCAGTACTTAGCTTCAGAAAAGCTCAGTTATAGTATATATATGCACATTATTGCATGCTCAGTATTTCTAGTAGTTTAGATTATCCACGTACTCTAATGTTCAGTTTCTCTATATACTTCAGTCAGTTATTTTTCATGCATATGAACCCTTGCATTCATCCTTACCTCATCTAGCATACCAGTACATTCTATGTACTGACATATATTCTTTCTTTGCTCTATGATGTCTTATATGATAGATTCAGACGCTTAAGATTCTAACTGTGCATAGATAGATCCAGATTCAGCCGTAGTAGATTTAGTAGGGATTCTTCATCTATCAAGGATATTCTTTTATTTTATTATTACAATGGATTGGGTATTTTAGTAGATGGAGTTAGTTGGGGGATTGTCCCATCAACTCCAGTTTTAGACAGTTTCAAATTAGAGGCTTTTCAGATTAGAGCTTAGACAATATTCAGTTTTATAGATTATTATTTCAGTCGATAAACTTTATCAGTATTTATAGATTTTGAACCTTATGGCATTTTAGCCTATTATTCCATATTTATTACAGTATCATATTTTAGTTCTCATAGCAGATATCAGTCATGGGTTAGCTTGTGGGAATTTGGGGTTGTAAGCACCGTGTAGCATCTAGGGTACAGACTCAGGGCATTACAAACTTAGTATCAAATCCTAAGGTTCAACAGAGTCCTAGCAAGTCTAAAGGCCGTATCAAGTAGAGTTTTGTGCATGGGTGTATAGCACACCATACTTATGGACAAGAGGCTATGAGATATTTTAGGAAATAGTTTTCCCTCTTTCAGTATTCATGTCGTGCGAGTGAGCATGGGCTCAAGTTAAACTCTCAGTCTAATCCATTTCTTCCTTTTGTTTACAGAATATGCCTACCAAAAGGACTAACAAAAAAAGAACTAAAAATTAGTCAGCACCTCAGCCCATTCAGGCAAATCCCCTGGACAAGAATGTCTCTTATGCAAAATTTAGAGCTATATTCACTACTCTAGCCAATTTAGTAGCAGCCTAGAATGAACAACCAGCTGTGGTTCTGGCCAACCCTGTGGCCAATAATACTGCATCCAGGATTTGGGACTTCACTCGAATGAAGCCTTCCCTATTCCCAAGATCTAAGTTAGAAGAGAATCCACAGGAGTTTCTCGATTAGGTTTAGAAAGTCACAAATATTATGGGATTGACTTTTAATGAGAGTGCTGATTTAGCTACTTATCAGCTACAAGATGTAACTCATACATGGTTTAAGAAGTAGAAGGTAGATGGAGGCGTAGATGTAGAGCTTGTAGAGTGGGAAAGACATAGAAGTATAAGTGTGAAAGAGTATTCCCTCAAGTTTACTCAGTTAGTCAGGTATGCTCCCTATGTAGTAGTAGATAGTAGGTCTAGAATGAGCAAATTCGTATTTGGGGTGTCAGATAGTGTGGTTAAGAAGTCCAAAACAATGATGTTGATTAAGGAAATGGATATATCCAGGATTGTGGTCCATGCTCAGCAGATATAAGAGGCTAAGATCAAAGAGAGTTGTAAAATAAGAGAGCTAAAACAAGTAGCTTTAATTATAATTAGTATAAGATAGAGAGTGGTAACTATTCCCATTTTTGCCCAAAGTCTTCAGTTCTAGCTCCATGTTCAACTAGTGCACCGGTACCAAAGTTCAGGAATGACAGTTGAGATGAGGAGCCAGGCTCCAAAACCTAGGGTAGTGTGAGCAGTGGTCATAACCATCCATTTTTCAGAGGATGTGGTAAGAATCATAAGGGTATGTGTAAGGCTGGAAGTGACGTATGTTTTGGGTATGGCAAGCCAGGGAACAGAGTCAAATATATCCTTAGTCAGGTTCTCAGGGTCAGTACAATCGTCCTTCATCTCAGTTTGGTCACTCGAATTAGAAGGGTTCCATTTCCAGTGCCACTAGTGGGCAACACCCAAACAGGATTTATGCCCTTAGGTATAGCCAAGATTAGGAAACTTCTCTTGATGTAGTCACTGGTACGTTATAGATCTTCTATTTACATATTTATGCCTTATTATATCCAGGAGCATCACTGTCTTTTGTAACTCCTTATATAGCAGTCGAATTTAAAGTCAAACCAGAAGTCTTAGCAGAACCTTTCTTAGTGCTTACCCTAGTAGGTAAATCTATTCTAGCCAGAAGAGTATACAAAAATTGCTTGGTTATAGTATTTCAATAAATACTATTAACTAATTTTAGTAATAGGGTCGTTATATTTTAGTTTCCTGATAGACCAATCATTGAATGAAGGGGTAGTATCTCAGTTTTAGTTGATTTAATTTTGAATCTCTAGATTGAACTAGTAGAAAGAAGAGTTGAGAATTCTAAGTTAGTTGGTGTTGAGGTTTCTATATGAGGATTGTTGGGGCAATAGAAAGCTAAAAGTCATGTATCAGAAGGAAGTACTAGCAGTGAGCCTTACATTATTAGGAGTAGTCTTTCAGAAGGAGTTTAGTGTTTGCGAGTGTTTCTATATCTCGAACTCTAGGGTAAAATGGATTCAGTTTGATTTAGAGTTTATTAAGTGCCTCACAGACTTAGAATAATGTCTTTAAGCTAAGGGTGAGATGGTAGAACAATTAATCAAGTCAGACTTTCAAATTTTGGTAGTAATGTCTGTATGTGTAGAAAAGCAGTGGGAGAGGTTGATGCCCAATTCGTCCTTACCTTAGTGCAAAGTTTTGTACTTCAGCTATCACGATATCTACTCACACAGTACATGTCAAATCTATGATTGTAGCTCATATTCCTGCATTATCAAAAATCATGCATGCCTACAGTTCCTAGTATGAGTAGTTCCAGTTCACCCAGTGTTACAAATCATGTTCCATGAATACAGAAACTCCAAACTCTGATCATGCAGCTTATGAATTATGTACTCATGTCATGCTTTACATTATGCTCAGTTTCCATGACTTATTCTATACTCCTAATGATCAGCTAAATTCAGATTTTGTCATGTATATCTTCAGTTTAGATTTCTTGATAAAATCCAGGATATGGATGTTCTATCCCTCAGGCCTTAATTAAGTGTCAAGTTCCGTATAGTTCCTTTCATGCTTCAGGTCCTCATGTTTTAACCTTTCAGTGAACTCTCCTTATGAAATGATGTAGTGATGAGCAGTTTCTTAGATGGGAGAGAATAAACATTTCAGGTTAAGAAAAGATTGTTTCATGCTTGTTTTACACCAGGCTGTAGTTATGAAGATAGGCTTGAATGTCATGTTTAGGTGTAAGAGGCTAAATACATTTCAGAGGTTTAAATAGGCTTAAACTTAGTGGGAGAAGTCAGTCTAGCTCAAACCCTAGTAGGTAGGGTTATTAGTGCCCATATTACAAAATTTTAGCCATTTTGTGGTTTCTTATTCAGATGTCTTATTCAAACCATACCAAGGTTCCTTAATCCCTAAGGTCATTATAACCTTATAGTAAGAGTGTCACAGAAACACTCCAATCGAGTATAATTTTTTAGTATGAGTTAGTCAGTAAGGCCAAGAATTCAGTTTAACAGCCAGGCGGACAAGTTTGTATAGTTTCCTACTGTTCCATCTTGTTGCACTATCTGAATTTTCATGAATGTAACCATTCTAAGATAGAACAACTAGGTAGTTGCGTGTTTGGCACAGTACATGTATCATGTCTTAGTTTTAGATCCCAGATATTCAGTCATGATTCAGTCCGTAGGTGCCTTATGCATCATCCCAGTCTTTCCTCAGTAGCTCAGCCAAGTCAGTATCCTACAGGGGACGTATTATCCCAAATGGGAGATACACTATAATCCCCAAAGCTCCCATGACCTAAGCCTTCCATGTTCTCTTTACATAATGAATCCATTTTGGAGTAGTAGGTACTCCCAAGTTGACCCTCAAGTTCCAATCTCAACCGTAAACCATGTATTCAGGGGTCAGTTCAGTTCATGCTATCTAGTTTATGTATCGTATTTCAGGCTTTGTTCTGTTCTCACATTCTCGTTCATGCATGTTTAATAAAGGATATCGAGTTTGAGATTGGCGATTTTGTGTACTTGAAAATCACTCCCATGAAAGGAGTAAAGAGGTTCGGCAAGAATGGAAAGCTCAGTACCCAATATGTCGGTCCTTACTAGATTCTTAGTCATTTTGGAAAGGTAGCTTATGAGCTTGAGTTGCCTTCGGATCTAGATTCAGTACATCTATTATTCCATGTCTCCTTGCTAAAGAAATGCACTAATGACCCAGCAGTCATAGTCTTCTTAGAGGATCTCTCTTTCAAAGAGATTCCAGTCTAGATCCTCGATTATCAGATTCGTAGACTGGGGAACAAAGAAGTTCCCTTAGTCAAAGTTCTTTGGTAAAATTAGTCCGTAGAGGGAGATACTTGGGAAACAAAAGCGGATATAGGGACCAAGTATCTTACCTCTTCTCCACAACCTCATATCTAACTTAGGGTAACAGTCTTCCTTAGCTTTACTCAGTTCTATGTTCAGCTATAATTATAACTTGGTATTTATTACCGTTGCATATTCGGTCATGCATTCATGAATCAGTTTAGTCATGTAATCATGCATCAGATATGCATGTTAAGTATAGAAACCCAACTTATCAGTAGCTTCAGTCATGTATTCCATGTATCAGATATGCATGTTCAGTGTAAGAGCTTAGTTTGTCAGTAGTTCAGTCATCAGATATGTATGTTTAGTGTGTAAACTCAGTCTAGCAGTGTCTCAGCTTAATCAATCTCATTCGAGGACGAATGTTCCCAAGGGAGAGATATTATAATACCTCATATTTTCTTAGCTTAAGATTAACTCTCAGTCCATGAGTTATCTAATATAAAATTTTTGAAATACTCAGTATTTTCATTTTAGAGCCCACTATTGCGTAGGAAATTTAATTAGCTTTCCAATGATATAAAATCCACCTAAATTCGATAACCAGATAAGTAGTTATGACTATTTTAATTTTCAGTTAAACACCGTCATTTAGGCTAGTAGCGCGTTGCGGAGTATGTTAAAATGGAAATTGTCAGTTTCCAGTGAGGTATCGTGATATCGGCATGTCGTTCCATAGCTTATTATCATATTTGTCAATTTCTAGAGTACCAAATTGATCCCATCGCATTGCGATGAGTCCAAATTTCAGAATCAAAGAGGCACCATGATTCCCCCACGTTGCGCCATGCCGTCAGTTCCCAATTGTCTATTTCTAGTGGCTCAACGCGATCATGGCGCATTGCTCCAGGGGTCCAGGTCATAAAATTTTATGAAAAATTAAAGTTTCATCCGGGGTTAAAATAGTCTCTTCCCATGATTTTATTCTGCCCAGGTGTGAGATTAAAGCCTTAAAACATTTTAAGATCATTCATTATTCAATTTTCCCCAAACCCAAGAAGTCTCTCTCAAGATACAAAACCCTAGCTTCAAGAATCAAGAATAAGCCTAAGAATTCCTTCAAGAGTCTTCAAGAATTTACAATCCAAGGTATGTTAGGTGTTCATTCATGGGTTTCTTGCACCCATGAAGTTCAAGAACCCTTTTCAAACTTACAAGATCTCAGATTTATGATTTCTATATTTGAATTAAATTGAATTTATGTTCATGTCATTGTTGGGTTTTAGTTCATGATTGAATTACAATCTTTTATGAAGTTAATCATTTTATATGTTGAATTATATGATCTTCGTGATAAACCTTTCAATTTGCAAGTTGATTTATGTAGCCATTATAACTATATGTGTTGATTATTGTATGATCTAAACATGCTCCCCATGTATTTGATAAGAATGCCTATGAGAATGAATTAGTGCCATTATAATAGTGCCATTATAACAAGATAGCATGTATTCTCCATTCATGTATGAGTAAATTCATTTCAAGTATTTGCTAAAATGTCTCAATGAGTGGATTGTGATCAAGTAGCTATTATTATGTTTTCAAGATTATGCTATGCTTTACATTTTATGCTATCGAGTCCTGGGGATATTTAATACCCAATAATTTAGCTGTTTACCTAGAGCCAGTGTTAGTTAAAGAATAGTATCAGTCATGTCACGATTAGTAGTACTCTCAGTCGTTTGCATAACTCAGGAAAACTCAGTAAACTCAGTCTTAGTCCAGTCCAATTCAGAATACTCAGTTCAATGTCTTTCAGTTGGGAATAGGATTCAACATCGAGTGAACCCAAGGAAGGAGGCTCACCTGCCAGTAGAGGGTGTGAC
>NW_025881580.1:0-2258 GCF_002878395.1 Capsicum annuum
AAAACAGCTTTCCGAACAAGGTATGGTCATTATGAGTTTCTAGTTATGTCATTTGGGCTAACAAATGCACCTGCAGCTTTTATGGATTTGATGAATAGGGTTTTTAAGCCATTCCTGGATGTATTTGTGATAGTTTTTATAGATGATATTCTAGTTTATTCTAGATCAGAAGAGGACCATGCCAATCACTTACGACAGGCATTGCAGACTCTTCGTGATTGTAAGCTTTATGCAAAGTTCTCTAAATGTGAGTTTTGGTTAAAGTCGGTGGCATTTTTGGGTCATATTGTATCTAGTGAAGGGATAAAGGTTGATTCTCAAAAGATAGAGGCTGTGAAGAACTGGCCAAGGCCCACAACGCCTACGGAGATTCGTAGTTTTCTTGGGTTGGCCGGTTATTATAGAAGGTTTGTCAAAGACTTTTCTTCCATTTCAGCACCCTTAACCAAGCTAACCCATAAAGCATCCAAATTCCAATGGAATGATGCCTGTGAGAAGAGTTTTCAAGATTTGAAGAACAAGTTGATTTCTACACCCGTGTTGGTACTACCAGAAGGCACCGAAGGGTATACAGTGTATTGTGATGCTTCCAGAATTGGTTTAGGATGTGTATTGATGCAGCATGGTAAGGTAATAGCATATGCTTCTAGACAATTGCGGCCACATGAGAAAAATTATCCTACACACGATCTTGAGTTGGCAGCAGTTATTTTTGCTTTAAAGATATGGCGCCACTACTTATATGGGGTTCATATTGATATATATACTGACCATAAGAGCTTGCAATATATTTTTAATCAGAAGAATCTAAATTTAAGGCAGCGGAGATGGCTTGAACTATTAAAGGACTACGATGTTGATATCTTGTACCATCCAGGGAAAGCAAATGTGGTAGCTGATGCGTTAAGTCGTAAGGCTATGATGGCGCCTATAGAAAAGCAAGGGATGATTAAAGATCTTCACCAGTTAGCTAGTTTGGGAGTTCGCCTTCTTGAAACTCCGAATAAAGAGCTTATCGTACCTAATGCTGCGGAATCTTCATTAGTAGCTGAAGTGAAAGAGAAGTAATATGCAGATCCTATTTTATTACAGCTTAAGGAGAACGTTCAGAGTAGTGCGACCAAGGCATTTGAGCTTACGCGAGAAGGAGTACTTTAGTGCCAAAACCGATTGTGTGTGCCGGATATAGACGGGCTAAGAAAGAAGATTATGACAGAGGCACATTTTTCAAGGTATTCCATTCATCCAGGATCAACCAAAATGTATCAAGATTTGAAAGATATGTATTGGTGGAATGACATGAAGAAGAGCATTGCAGAATTTGTAGCTGAATGTCCAAATTGTCAAAGAGTTAAAGTTGAGCACCAAAAACCCGGAGGCTATATGCAATGCATAGATCTTCCAATTTGGAAGTGGGACATGATCAACATGGATTTTGTTACAGGTTTGCCTCGTACAGCTCGAAAATTTGATTCTATATGGGTGATTGTGGATAGGCTTACTAAATCCGCACATTTCTTACCCGTTAAGACCACTTACACAGTTGAAGAATATTCGAAGCTGTATGTTAAAGAAATAGTCCGATTACATGGAGTGCCAACTTCTATTATATCGGATCGGGGAACTCAATTTACTGCAAACTTTTGGAAGTCTTTCCAACAGGGTTTGGGAACACAAGTGAATCTGAGTACAGCTTTTCACCCTCAGACGGATGGACAAGCAGAGCGCACCATTCAAACACTTGAAGATATGCTACGAGCATGTGTTATAGATTTTAAAGGCAGCTGGGATGATCATTTACCTCTTATTGAGTTTGCCTACAATAATAGCTATCATTCAAGTATCAAAATGGCACCATATGAAGCTTTATATGGGAGAAAGTGTAGATCACCAATAGGATGGTTCGAAGCGGGTGAAACTCTTATGTTCGGACCGGATCTTGTGTATCAAGCCATAGAAAAAGTCAAGGTGATACAACAACGGCTAAAAACAGCCCAAAGTCGTCATAAATCATATACAGATATTCGGAGAAGAGGGCTGGAATTCTCTATTGGAGATTGGGTATTTTTAAAGGTATCACCAATGAAAGGGTTTATGAGATTTGGTAAAAAGGGGAAACTAAGCCCACGTTACATAGGGCCATATAAGATTACCAAGAGGGTCGGACAAGTTGCATATGAATTAGAGCTACCCCAGGAACTTTCAATGGTTCATCCAGTGTTTCATGTGTCAATGCTTCGAAAATGCATAGGTGACCC
>NW_025881581.1:0-5500 GCF_002878395.1 Capsicum annuum
ATTTCTTATTTACAGATTCTTGTACCCGAATACATAAAAGATAACAAGCTTAAGGAATAATCTTTGCAGAATCTGTATTGCTTGTTTTTGGAGATTAAAGCTTTAAGCTTTCTACTCCGTTTGAACTTAACTAGTGATTCGAAGACATAAAATCTTTATCACAAGTTAAAGATCATTCGGTTGATGATTGGAAGTCATAAAAACTTCATCGTTAACTAGAAACAAGAAGAAGAGTTTAAAGTTGCTTAACTTTATAAATAGTAATCTAAAAATACTAAATTTTATTGTCTTGTGGTGACAGAAAATATGACTAACGAAAGTCCGATGCAAGATGTGGCTACGACTGTGGGGGCAACTAGTATTGCCTCAATAAGTCGAGCAAATGCTCCGCAACTAATGGCGCCTGCGGAGAAATCCAAAAAATTTGCGAGCATTGACTTTAAGCGATGACAGCAAAAGATGTTCTTTTACCTTACTACTCTATGCCTTCAAAGGTTCACTAGTGAGGATGCTCCTGAGGTGCCCGAGAGAACCTTGGACAAAGAGCATTTCATGATTGTAGAGGCTTGGAAGCACTCAAACTTCCTTTGCAGGAATTATATCTTGAGTGATCTCCAAGACGACCTCTATAATGTTTACAGTGGAACTAAGACATCGAAAGAATTATGGGGGTACTAGAACGGAAATACAAGACAGAGGATGCTTGCAAGGTTTTTGGACTTTAAAATGATAGATAGCAAATCGGTTGTCTCTCAAGTGCAGGAATTGCAAGTAATCATTCACGATCTCCTAGCAGAAGGTATATCTTTGAAAAATACCTGAGTTGAACAAATTAAAAATATTCTTAGTACTCACATAAACTGTTTTGTAGGTTTGATTGTGAATGGTGCATTTCAAGTAGCAACGATCATTGAGAAGCTACCACCTATGTGGAAAGACTTAAAAAACTACTTGAAGCACAAACACAAGGAGATGACTGTCGAAGATCTTATTGTCCGACTGCGTATTAAAAGAAGATAATAAGGCTGTCGAGAGAAGGTCAAAAGGGAATTCTACAATTAATGAAGCACATATTATAGAAGATGACCAGCATAATTGTAAGAAAAGGAAGCAAGTTGAACAAGGAAGCAATCAACCCAAGAAGAAATTTAAGGGAAAGTGCTTCAATTGTGGCAAGATTGGCCATAAGTCCACGGATTGTCGTGCCCCTAAGAAAGGCAAGAAAAAGAATCAAGCAAATATGATTGAGTCCAACAAAGAATGTGATGATCTGTGTGCTATGTTTTCAGAATGCAACTTAGTGGGGAATCCTAGCGAGTGGTGGATGGATTCTAGTGCCACCCGCCATGTTTGTGCCAACAAAGAGTTGTTTTCGTCATTTGCTCCGGCTTAAGTAGAAGAAATGATCTACATAGCTAACTCCGCTACGGCTAAGGTAGAAGGAACAGGAAAAGTAGGCTTGAAAATGACTTCAGGAAAGGTCTTGACACTTAACAATGTCTTATACGTTCCTGAATTACGTAGGAACTTGATTTCTGTTTCACTTCTAGACAAGAACGGATTCAAATGTGTAACCATTTCTGGAGAAATTATAATTAGCAAAGGAGAAGCGTATGTAGGAAAAGACTATCTCACCGAGGGCCTTTATAAGATGAATGTAATGAATGTTGAAATAAATAAAAGTTCAAATTCTTCTTACTTACTTGAGTCTTATAATTTATGGCATGAACGTTTAGGCCATGTTAATTACAAAACGTTACGAAAACTGATTAACTTAGAAGTTTTGCCAAATTTTGAGTGCAATAAATTAAAAGGTCAAACGTGTATGGAATCAAAGTATGCAAAGCATCCTTATAAGTCTGTTGAAAGGAATTCCAATCCTTTAGACTTAGTACACACTGACATTTGTGATATGAAGCCAACACCATCACGTGGTGGGAAAAAGTATTTCATAACTTGTATTGACGATTGCACTAGATATTGTTATGTCTACTTGCTAAATAGTAAGGATGAAGCAATAGAAGCGTTTAGGCAATACAAAACTGAAGTAGAAAATCAGTTAGAGAAACAGATAAAAATGATAAAAAGTGTCAGGGGCGGAGAATATGAATCTTCCTTTGCTGAAATATGTGTAGAGAATGAAATCGTCCATCAAACTACGACCTCGTATTCACCTTAATCTAACGGAATTGGTGAAAAGAAAAAACCAAACGTTGAAGGAAATAATGAATGTCTTACTTATAAGTTCTGATTTACCGCAAGACTTGTGGGGGGGGGGGGGAGAGGAGGCTATCTTTACAACTAATCGTATACTCAATAGAGTTTCCCATAGTAAGATACAACCAATTCCTTATGAAAAATGGAAATGAAGGAAACCCAACTTGAAATATTTCAAAGTGTGGGGGTGTCTAGCAAAGGTCCAAGTTCCTATGTCTAAATGGGTTAAGGTAGGACGTAAGACTGTGGACTGCGTATTCATAGGATATGATAAAAACAGTAAAGCATGTCATTTTTTGGTTCATAAATCCAAACATTCGGATATAAATAAAAATAAGGTAATTGAATCAGATAATGCTGAATTCTTTGAAAATATTTACCAATATAAAATTAGACATGAACAATTTAGTGGAGGATCTAAACGACCTCGAGAAGAACCAAAAGAGAATGTACATAATGAAGCGATTCCAAGACGTAGTACACGTCAAAGAATGTCTACTTCGTTTGGATTAAATTTTGTAATATTTCTTTTAGAAAAGCCTCAAACATTTAAAGAAACGATGTCATCATCAGACTCATCCTTTTGGAAAGAGACAGTCAACAGTGAGATTGATTCAATCTTAAGCAACCATATATGGGAATTGGTTGATCTTTCTCCAGGAAATAAACCTTTAGGTTCTAAATGGATCTTCAAAAGGAAAATGAAAGCGGATGGTACTATTGACAAATACAAGGCAAGACTTGTAGTAAAAGGCTTCAAACAAAAAGAAGGCCTTGATTATTTTGATACATACTCGTCAGTAACAAGGATAACATCGATTCGAATGTTAATTGCCTTGGCGGCGGTATATAGTTTTGAAATCCATCAAATAGATGTGAAAACCGCATTCCTAAATGGAGAATTGGAAGAAGAAATATACATGGAACAACATGAGGGTTTTGTGGTTCCAGGAAAGGAGAATAAGGTGTGTAAACTTATTAAGTCATTATATGGACTAAAACATGCACCTAAACAATGACTTGCGAAGTTTGACCAAACCATGTTCTCAAACGGGTTCAAAATAAATGAATGTGATAAATGTGTTTATATTAAAGACACTCCAAATTACCAAGTCATTGTGTGTTTATATGTAGATGATATGTTGATCATCAGTAGAGATATTTCTGACATAAATGCAACGAAACGAATGCTCGAGAGCAAGTTCGACATGAAAGACCTTGGAGTTGCGGATGTAATCTTAGGTATAAGAATCCATAGAGCTTCACAAGGGTTGACATTATCACAGTCTCATTATATCGAAAAGGTACTTGACAAATTCAAGTATATGAAATTCGGTATTGCCAAGACTCCATTGGATGTGAGCTTTGCACTTCGAAAGAATAAAGGTGAAAGTGACTCACAATTGGAGTACGCAAGAGTATTGGGATTTTGAATGTATATAATGAACTGTACACGATCAGATATAGCATGCGCTATTAGTAAATTAAGTTGGTACACGAGTAATCCCAACAAAACTTATTGGATGACAATGAAAAGAGTTTTGGGGTATCTTAAATACACTCAAGACTATACTTTGCATTATAATAAATATCCCGCTGTACTTGAAGGACATAGTGATGCAAATTAGATCTCCGGATCAAACGAAGTAAAATCCACGAGTGGATATGTATTTACTATCGGTGGAGGTGCAATCTCTTGGAAATTATCCAAACAGACATGTATTGATCGCTCTACAATGGAATCTGAATTCATCACATTGGATAAAGTCGGTGAAGAAACAGAATGGCTCCGAAATTTCTTGGAAGATATTCCTTATTGGCCCAAACCTGTGGCACCGGTATGTATACACTGTGATAGCCAAGCGACAATAGGTAGGGCAGGGAGCATGATGTACAACGGTAAATCTCGTCACATACGATAAAGACATAATATCGTTAGGGAACTTCTCTTTAGTAGAATTATCACCGTTGACTATGTTAAGTCAAAGGATAATGTGTCGGATCTACTTACAAAAGGCCTATGTAGAGAAGGAGTGGAAAGGACATCTAAGGGAATGGATTTAAGGCCTAGGACAAGTCAGCATGACGGTAACTCTACCTAGCAGACTGTAGATCCCAAGAGCTAGGTTCAAGGAGATCAAACAAAGATGTGTCTGACAGGTTCAACATTGTCAATTACCCAACCCATTCTCATGATGTAGACAGTATTTAGTAAACAAGGATAAGATTTAAGGTAAAAAGTTTTTAATGATTATCTAAATTTGGTAGATTTGACCAAATAGTTTAATCTATAGAATTGAACGCATAGAAATCACCTATGTGAGGGCGAAGTGGAAGCCGCTTCAAGGAGAATGTTAGTAAAGGCTTATTCTCTAAGCTCTCATGAAACCGGGACGTGTTCATGGCTGAAGAGAATAAAATCGTGAGAACCATAAACGATAAAAGGCTAGTTGTGTGACATGTGTTGTCTAGGTGTACACTAAAGCTCGACGGTTCAAAGATATCAAATCTACCGATTGACCGAGTGCATCCGATGCATGTTCACTATGGAAAGTTCAAAGGGAAACCCACTTATCCAGATGCAATTAGTCTTTGCTTGATGATCAGATACTTGTCTGTAAAAATTTTATGAGAAATAACCATTTTCCATTCATGTGGGGGATTGTTGGGTTCAAAGTATATGAAAAAGTGTAAATGAAAAAATGGAGGAAAAAATGGTGGAGAAGGGAGACACCAATTTAGAAAGTGTACTCTCAAATTGGAAAGTTCACTCTTTCTCCCACATTGGTGAAAGAAGAGAACTTGTGAGTGTTTAAAATAAGGAACACTTACTCCACATGGTAAGTGAGGCAAGAAATAAGAGATGCCTCGCGCCGTCATCGTCGTCGCTCGCTTGGCTCGGTTTCGGCTTCGGAATTCAGTTTGAAAATACCAAAGGGAAAAACACAACTTTTTTCTGTGTTTTGATACTCCATTTATATGCATGCATGCAGATTTCGAAACAGTACAGTGCTGAGACGAAGGGATGCAACCCTTCAACGAAATGACACACTGATTCATGAAATGGTATGCCTGTTTGGAAAAGACACATTCTTTGGACGAACAGACATGGCTTTTCCAGAAAGGTCACACCTTTTAAGTGAACCATTGCCACTTTTCAGAAGAGGCACATGTTGGCTATATAAACCTGCTTTCATCCACAGGTTTAGGTACGAATTTTCTGAAATTAAAAACTCTCTTCTTGTCTTGAAAAACTTTCTGTGTGATCTATCAAACTGTTGAG
>NW_025881582.1:0-1974 GCF_002878395.1 Capsicum annuum
ATATACTTTGCTTAGTCCATTTATGCGAAACACCATATCCATCAAGCCTGTACAATGGTTCCTCGCTGGCTTTAGACAAATCCTGAACTATCTCCCAGATGTCATGTCCAGACAGCCTTGGAGGTAAACCATCGTATTCCCTTCTATTCCTTCTAAATACATTCTTGAGTCTCCTAAATTCATGATCAGGTGGCAAGAAACAACGATGACAATCAAACCATGAATTTTACCTGTCATGTCTTAATGTGAAAGATTTTGTTTTTTTCATGCAGTATGGACAAGCCAGCTTTCCAGCTGTCATCCACCCAGACAACATTCCATAAGCAGAAAAATCATTAACAATCCACATTAGATATGCACGCAGATTGAAATTCTGTTTAAGTTAGATATCCAAAGTTTCAACCCCCTCATGCCATAAAATTTGAAGTTCATCAATCAAAGGTTGCAAGTAGACATCTATTTTTTTTTTTGGATTACGCGGGCCAGGAAAAACATAATTCATAAATATATAGGGACTAGTCATCTACATTTTAGGAGGAAGATTATAAGGGGTGATAAATACATGCCAACATGAATATGGCGTAGCACCAACTGAAAAAAGGAGAAAAGTCATCCACACATAATCCCAAACGAATATTTCGTAGCTCGGTTGCAAAATCTGGAAAAGTTACATGAAAATGCGTCCAAGCCTCTCCATCAGATGGATTACACATAACACCAATGGACCTTCTATTTTCACTGTACCATCTCATATGAGGAGCTGAGCTGTTTGAAGCATACAACCTCTTCAACCTTGATATCACAGGTAAATATTGCATCGACTTAATAGCAATTTCATTTCCACTAGAATCACACTTATATCGAGGGTGCTGACAAAACTTACAAGACTCTAGGTTAGCATCTTCCTTAAAGTATAACATGCAACCATTTTCATAACAATCAATTCTAATCGAGAAGAGACCTAACTTACACCAATCTTTTTGCCTTATAGAAAGAATCAGGAACATCCAAGTCCGGGTCAACTAACTCTTTAATAAGGTCTATCATTGAGTCTCTTCCTCCTTCAGCAATATTTTAGTAAGATTTAATACTTAATAATCTAACAGTAACAGACAAATGAGAGTGCGAACACCCGTCAAACAAAAGATGACTAGCAGTATACAATGGTTCATAGAATTTGCCCGCTTCGCTATTAGGAACATCTTCGACATTTTCCCTAAAATCACCCCTGTGTTGCATCCCAAAAGCATCGTGCACCATTTCTGTTATCCTAGTATCTTGATATTCATTATGCCCTGCAGACCTACTACTTCCTCCAACAACAAAGTTATTTTGCGCAACATCACCATGAATACTACGCAATCTTAAAAAGTCCTCGAGAAACCCTTTTCTATAAAGATGTTCCTTTACATCTTCTTCATTTACAAGATTTATACCATCACATCTAACACAAGGACAACGAATAGCCCAAAAAGTGTCCAAATATTAAGTATTTTAGCATATTCAATAAATAATTTGACACCTTCAACAAATTCCTCCCTAATACCCATTCTATTATCATTATTCCGTGATATATCCAACTATAATCTGGTTTCATCTACGTAATCAATCAGATTCAACTAATTAGATCAAGTCACAAAAATTCAATTATAACCAAACATAACAATATTCAAAATAAAAAAATACCTTTAAAGTCCCTCCACTTAACCATTTTCAAGTAACTAAGTCACCAACCAAACCACATTCAAAACAAAATATCCCCTTTAAAGTCCCTACACTTAACCATTTTCAAGTAGCTAAGTCACCAACCAAACCACATTCAAAACAAAAAATTCCCTTTAAAGTCCCAACACTTAACCATTTTCAAGTGACTAAGTATCAAAAACAAACCATATTCAAAACAAAAAAAATCCCTTTAAAGTCCCTGCACTTAACCATTTTCAAGTAACTAAGTCACCAACCAAACCACATTCA
>NW_025881583.1:0-1554 GCF_002878395.1 Capsicum annuum
TATACTTTTTCAACAATGAGACATGGAACACTGGGTGTACTGAGGCTAAATTTGAAGGTGATGATAGGCGAAATTACGCGCCTATATCAATATATTTTGCCCATATTTTAGCCTAGTTTCGAGAACTAATTATCTATTTCGTACACTTTTAGTCCTTTTTCCTGTAAATGAGCTAACAAATGTGATTAGGAAAGTTTCAGGTATAAATGATGCAAAATACAGCAATTTATGGCTTACTTGACGCAAAAGAAAGCTCACAAACGAGATGGAAAGGAGCTGGACGCATAAAGGACTAAATCTGCTGCATGGAAAATCTGTCCCGGGCTAAAACAGCATTTCTGAAGACTTTGGGACTTACAGACACAAAGCTGGATTTTTGCCATAATACATTAACCTAGTGCAATTAGGTTATGTGTTTCATCATTCTATTTGGATTATAATTTTGTAACCTTACCCTAGTACAATTGGGTCAAGGATTTCATTAGTATATTAGGATTTGGTTATTTATTTTATTAGTTTAGTAGGAGTAGGATAGGAGTATTATAAATACCCTATCATGTTAGAGATTTTAAAGAGAAGAAGGGAGACATTCTGACAATTCATTCATCTCCTTACAATTAAGACATCCTCCTACAACCCATTCTCAATTCTTCATTCTTCTACTCTTAAATTCCACAACAAGAGAATCGTTACTTGCTACGGAATCACTAAAACCACACGCCAAACACCTACTATTCACGCCATCCACCATGCAAAACGTGATATCCTTCGCATTCATGGGTAACTAAATCTCTTAGTTGGGGTTATGGAAGCCGAATGAGTTACTATCTATAGCTATGAGTTTGTGAGTTCAAGACAAGTATATTGCTTATATCATTATTCTCTTCATCTTAAATCTACATTCTTTGCGGTTCAAACACAAGAACACGCCATTCTAACATCTAACCTGTTCGAGAGAAAGGTTATTTGTCTAGAAAAGAAGACGCATAGACCAACGCCAGTCTAACATCTGACTTGTTCGAGAGAAAAGTTATTTGTCTGGAAAAGAGATAATGTCAAGGTAGTAGGACACCCTTTCCTATTAAAAAGCTAGTGCCGTACCTGGACTAACTTCTTGGAGAATTCGTACCGTTAGTCACGCTTTAAGCTCGAGAGAGTTAAAGTGAAATAGTCCTTGTTTAGGTCGAGAGACGCTTGGATTTACCATCGACTACAATTCTCTATAAGCAATTACATGTCAAGACTCTACACACTCATAGCCAATAGAGACGTATACCTCAGAAGGTGGACATAACCCCAACGCCTCAATTCTCATTGTTTACAACACACGTGACAATCTCTCTTTATTTTGCTATTTTCAGTTCTTACATTCTTGTTTTGGTTACATACTACAATCCCCCCTTTCCTACGAAACTTGCACTAAAAGTCTAGTAATTTCTCTTGCTTGTTGGCCAAGCTATTCTCTGTGGGATCGATACCCAACCCAGGTTGGGTTCTATATTTGCTAACGACCGCTTTACACTCCCACGAGAGCTGTAGATTGAGCGTTATCAG
>NW_025881584.1:0-1994 GCF_002878395.1 Capsicum annuum
CCATGTTGTATTCAGCAGGTCCTAGTCCACAAACCAAGATGTTCTTCACCTTTGCATTTTTCTTCAAAGCCAACAAGTCATCAGGAGTAAATTCACTCCTTACTTTCTTGACTTGTTCACCATCAACAGTCTTTATTGGAATAGTAGGACCATCAGTAGTCCTGTCCCATAATTCATAGTCTTCACCTTGAATAAATATTTTTATCCTTTCTTTCCACCAGATAAAGTTAGAACCATCAAAGAGTGGAGGTCTAGTAGTTGACTGACCTTCACTGTGACGAGTAAGAGGTGCGAAATTCATCGTATTGATCTTTTCTTAGGTGCTAGACTTATTTAAGACAACCGCTCTGATACCACTTGTTAGAGTATGATTCCTACTAATTTCTTATCTGTGGAACAAGTAAACGTGGTTCATGATAATGCTCAAACTATATCTCTCAATAAGAGTGTAAGCGATCGCTGTCAATATAAAATCCAACTAGGTTAGGGTCGAATCCCATAGGGAATATGGTGTAAGCATAAGTCTTTTTTGAGTTAATTAACTGATAATTGAATGTTTCCTGAGATGGGGGGTTTTTAGTTTAACAAGTAATTGCCAGTCACTTTGATTAGCATTTGTACTTAAGAGTTTATAGAGAAACCAGAATTATGTTCACTAAGGATTTTGGTACTTGACAGATGCTAAAAGTTATTCAAGATTCTCACGGTAGGTAGGACAACAAGTTATCTTTATCGATGTTATGCTTAAATTTCTCTCAACCTACTTAAGCGTTTAATTACCTAATCCTCTCGAACTTAGGGAATTTATATTCAATGCCTAGATTTTACCTCAGGTTAACCAACCTTGTTACAGCGCTGATTATTAAACGGAGTGTTTCCAAGTCCCTGTTGATAATTCACTTCCCACTATATTTGATTTCTTTCTCAAGCAAACCAAAACATGTGTTGTCTATCATTTGCACCCAACAGACTTTAATTAAAACCTTAGAATTATCAAGAAATCCTACCACCTTTTGAATCTTAAACACTAAGCACCTTATTAAGACCTAAACCTAGATCCCATAATTTAGGTGTCACGACCTGAACTAGGGCCTGGCCGTGATGGACATCCTGAACCATGAAGGTGCGAAACGCCCTTTTCTATCTGGTAATCATGCACAACATTCATATAGTAAAAGAAGATGAGGAAACATAATATGCTCCAAAAACATAGTCAATTCTGAATTCAACATAAGTATGGAAACTGTAAATCAATTACATCTAAATAACATCTGACTCAGTCTGTGAAATCTCTACTACATGAAAATCTGACAACTGTCTAAAACTGTGACAAGGCCCCAAGTAGACCAAAACTAAAATAAGTGACATAATCTGAAAAGACATGCCTTTTGGAATATAGAAGGCTCACCACTGCATAATCTGATCAGCTGTCTGAATTATCTACTGTTTATCTGGACCCCTAGACTAAGTCTCAGAACCTGAGAGGTATGGGGGAGGGGGGTCAATACAGATGTACTGGCACGCAGAGCATATCCAAAATAATCATTTATTATTCAGCCGGTACAACAGCCCAACAGCCGAAGCTCGGTCTTCAGCCGCAACTCCGTATGCACCCACCGCTCGGTCGCCAGCAGCCGCAGATCCATCTCAGCAGCAAAATCCCCCGGCAGCAGGTCGACGCGGGGATTGGTTGCCGGCTCGGTCTACAAGCGAAACCCGGTGACTTCTAAACTTTGTTATTTCATTCTTCATTCTGCATTCTTTCATTCTTCGTATTATACTAGTAATTGAGTATAGTTTGGTTGCTGGAGTATTTTTTTGAATTTGTGTGAGCCTTGTATTACTTGCTGCTGCTTTGCTATTACCATCGTTTATGTCTTTATATCTTTATATTATCTTTATATTCTCTTATACTTTCGTGTAGTTGTGGCTGTGGGCGGTAATGGGTGGATAGGGTCATGTTCGAGGGGGTTGGGGCATGGGGCCGTGGTGGG
>NW_025881584.1:2094-12298 GCF_002878395.1 Capsicum annuum
GGTTTGGCCATGGGGGGGGGGTAGTGGAGGGAGTGCGGGTAGTGACGGTAGGCTGAGGGTTGGGTTTTGGAATATAGGGACCCTTCAGGGTAAGTCCATAGAGCTTGTGAAGACCCTTAGGAAGAGGAGGACCAACATTGCGTGTGTTCAGGTGACCAAGTGGGTAGGGTCTAAGGCTAGGTATGTGGATGGTTACAAGCTGTGGTACTCTGGGAGCGAGAGGCGTAGGAATGGAGTTGGCATCTTAGTAGATAAAGAGCTTAGAGGTCAGGTAGTAGAGGTGAAGAGGATCAACGATAGGTTGATGACTATTAAGTTGGTCATTCGGGGGTTTACCCTGAACGTGTGTAGTGCCTATGCGCCACAAGTGGGATCGGAGGGGGAGGAGAAGATGCAGTTTTGGGAGGCTTTGGAGGAGGTGGTGAGAGGCGTGCCTAGCTCGGAGAAGATTGTTGTAGCAGGAGATTTCAACGGGCACATCGGGGCGCTACTGGGAGGCTTTGGTGATGTGCATGGTGGTTTTGGTTTTGGGGAGAGAAATGAAGAGGGGGCTACCCTATTGGAGTTTGCGAGGTCCTTTGGGCTGGTGGTGGTGAACTCGGGCTTTCCGAAGAAGGACGAGCACCTGATCACCTTTCGAAGCGCGATAGCCAGGACCCAGATTGACTTTTTGTTGCTTAGGAAAGGGGATAGGGCGTGGTGTAAAGACTGTAAGGTCATCTCGAGTGAGAATCTTTCGACCCAGCATAGGCTCTTGGTTATGGATTTGGGTATAAAGAAGAATAGAAAGAGGAGGAGTAGGGAGTGTAGACCTAGAATTAAGTGGGGCAGCCTGATGCCAGTGAATGCGTGGAAGATAGGGGAGAAGTTGGCGGGAATGGGGGTGTGGGAGTGTAGGGGAGATGTGGATAGTATGTGGGATAGGGCGGCTAGGTGCATCAGGGAGAAGGAAAGTGAGGTGTTGGGGGTTTCTAGGGGCCGGGCCGGGCACCATCAGGGGGATTGGTAGTGGAATGAAGAGGTGGAGAAGAAAGTGGGGACCAAGAAAGGGGCGTACGCCAAGTTGGTGGAGAGTAAGGACGCATAGGAGAAGTGGGTAAACAGCAAAGAGTACAAGCTAGCGAGGAACGAGGCTAAGTCAGCAGTCACGGCAGCTAAGACGGCCGCCTTTGAGAGCTTGTATGCAGGGTTACAGGGGAAGGGAGGGGAGAAAAAGTTGTTTAGACTCGCTAAGGCTAGGGAGAGGAAGGGTCGTGACCTCGATCAGGTGAGGTGCATTAAGGGGGAGGACGGTAGAGTGTTGGTGGAGGACGGCCACATTAAGAATAGATGGCAGTCGTACTTTCATAGGCTCTTGAATGACGAAGGGGATAGAGCTATTGTGTTAGGGAAACTGGAGCACTCTGAGGAGTGTCGGGATTTTAGCTATTGTAGACGTTTTAAGGTAGAAGAGGTTAGACAGGCTGTTCGCAGAATGCGAAGGGGTAGGGCGACGGGGCCGGATGAGATACCGGTGGAGTTTTGGAAGTTCGTTGGAGAGGCTGGTGTTAGGTGGTTGACTGGATTGTTTAATGAAATCTTCAAGACAGGCAAAGATGCCCGAGGCTTGGAGGTGGAGCACCATGATACCTCTCTATAAGAATAAGGGGGACATCCAGAGTTGCAATAACTATAGGGGGATTAAGTTATTAAGCCACTCTATGAAGATCTGTGAGAGAGTGGTCGAGGTGAGGCTGAGACGGATAGTGTCTATTTCAGAAAACCAGTTTGGATTTATGCCTGGCCGCTCGACGACGGAGGCAATTCACCTTGTACGAAGGTTGGTAGAACAGTATAGGGAGAGAAAGAAGGACCTGCACATGGTGTTTATCGACCTGGAGAAGGCCTGCGACAAAGTCCCCAGGAAGGTGCTTTGGAGATGCTTGGAGGTGAGTGGAGTACCGCTGGCATATATCAGAGCAATCAAGGATATGTATGATGGAGCGAAAACTAAGGTGAGGACGGCGGGAGGAGACTCAGAGCATTTCACTGTCCGGACAGGGTTGCATCAGGGATCTACTCTTAGTCCCTTTTTGTTTGCATTGGTGATGGATGTGTTGACGCGGCATATTCAAGGAGAGGTGCCGTGGTGTATAATTTTTGCAGATGATGTAGTTCTAATAGATGAGACTCGACGGGGTGTGAGTGACAAATTAGAGGTGTGGAGGCAAACCCTTGAGTCTAAAGGGTTCAGGGTGAGCAGAAGCAAGACAGAGTATGTGGAATGCAAGTTTAATGACGTGAGGCGGGAGAATGAGGTAGTAGTGAAGCTGGAATCACAGGAGGTAGGTAAGAGGGAGAGTTTCAAGTATCTCGGGTCCATGATCTAGAGTAACGGTGAGATTGACGAGGATGTCTCGCACCGTATTGGGGCGGGATGGATAAAGTGGAAGCTCGCGTCGGGGATGCTGTGTGACAAGATGGTGCCGCCCAAGCTTAAAGGAAAATTCTACAGGGCGGTAGTCCGTCCGGCCATGTTGTATGGAGCGGAGTGTTGGCCAGTTAAGAACTCCTACATCCAAAAGATGAGGGTGGCAGAAATGCGGATGTTGTGCTGGATGTGTGGGCTGACTAGAGGGGATAGAGTTCGGAATTAGACCATCCAGGAGAAGGTTGGTGTGACTCCAGTGGAGTGCAAGATGCGGGAATCCCGATTGAGATGGTTCGGATACGTGAAGAGGAGGGGCATGGATGCCCCGGTCCGTAGGTGCGAGAGGCTAGCGTTGGATGGTTTTAGGAGGGGTAGGGGTAGGCCGAAGAAGTACTGGGGTGAGGTGATTAGGCGGGAAATGGAGCAGTTACAGCTCACCGAGGACATGACCCTAGATAGGAAGGTCTGGAGGACGCGAATTAGGGCAGAGGACTAGGGCCAGTTTGAGTCGCTAGTGTAGGGAATTACTTGGTGGGGGTTTTTTCTTTTTAGGAGTCCGTGTTCCATGTTTTATTATAAATCTGTGTGCTTTCCTCTGTTTTGTATTACTTATGGGTGCCGTATTTATGTTATGTAATCTTGTGCTGTGCTTTACTATGTGTTTGTGTGGTATCTCGTGTCTTGAGCCGGGGGTCTATCGAAAACAGCCTTTCTACTTCTTCAGAGGTAGAGGTATGGACTGCGTACATCTTACCCCCCCAGACCCCACTAGGTGGGAATACACTGGGTTTGTTGTTGTTGCTGTTGTTGTTATAAGAGTAATTTAAAATAGTTTATAAGTATATCATATAGTAAGAATTTACACGGGCATTTTGAGAAAATGGTCTGTTACCCCCCCTCCCCCCTTGCCCAAACTTTAGTGTAAATCCCAACTATACACTTAACCTTTTAATGTGACCTATTACCCCCCTGAACGTATTTTTACTGAATTTATTACCCCCAGTTGCTGATGTGTCACTGGACTTGACTATAGGTGCCCATAGGCACGTCAGTTGACTTTTTTTCACTTTAAAATCATTATTTTTTTATTGTCACGTCATTATTTTTAATAATAACTATTATTTCTTAATAAATATTGGCTTCTTCTTCTATTCTTCTTCTTCAATGGCTTCTTCTTCTCCTTCTTCTTTTTCTTCTTCTATTCTTCTTCTTCAATGCCTTAAATGGTGCATCTTCAATGGTGAAATGCTGATGAACAGTGATGGCACCGGAAAATTCAAAATTCCATCGACTTTTTTTTTAATTAATTTCACGTAATTCGATTGAACATTTTGATTCAACACGTTGATTCAACATTCGATTCAGCTTTACGTAATCAATGGCATTCAACTTTTATGATTCAACATTCTTACATAATTCGAGTTCTTGGATGCCATTGAAGAAGAAGAAGAAGAAATGCTATTAATGAGTTCTCTCTTGAACTAAGAACTTCAATTCAAAAAACTTGACAAAAATTAAGAACTTGAATTCTTGAATGAGGAGATGAGGAAGATGATAAATTAATCTTGAATTCCATTGATTAGTTCTTGGATGCTATTGAAGAAGAAATGTCATTGAACCCGAATTAACTTGGAAAAATTTAAGAACTTGAATTCTTGAATGAGGAGATGATGAAGATGATAAATAAATCTTGAATGTCATTGATGAGTTCTTGGATGCTATTGATGAAGAAATGCCATTGATGGGTTCTTGGATGCCATTGAAGAAGAAGAAGAAGAATTGAAGAAGAAGAAGAACTGAAAAAAGAAGAAATGAAGAAGAAGAAGAATTGAAGAAGAAGAAGAAAGAAAAATAATAATTGTCATTGATGGGTTCTTGGGTGCCATTGAAGAAGAAGAAATAAAGAAGAAGAATTGAAGACGAAGAAGAAAGAAAAATAATAATTAGGAAATAATTATGTTAAATTATTTTTTTGGAATAAAAAATAAAAAATGATGTGGCAATGACGTGGCATGACGTGGCAGCGCATGCATCACACCATATTTGCAATGACTGGTTGTCAGTTTTAGGGGTTTAATAATTCCACTTTACAATAGTTCAGGGAGATAATAATTCCACTTTAAAATAGTTCAGAGGGTAATAGGTTACCTTTAAAGGTTGAGTGTGTAGTTGGAATTTGAGGTAAAGGTTGGGGGGGGGGGGGAATAGACCATTTTCTTTGGGCATTTTTAAAGAATCTATAAAAATCATCTCAACTGTGAGAAATCTGTGTTACTTCTGCGCTAGGTGGTATACCCTACAACTCTAAAAAATTCCATGGGCTATATGGAAACTGCCATTAACTCGGTAGCGGAGCCCCCAACCCAAGTGTGCCGCAAGGGTCGGATTCTCTGAATCTACTATGCCATAGGGCCGTCGCCAGCGTACAATAATAATCTACCCGTATCGGCAAATACGATTTCAGGCTAAGAGTTGCTTGAACTTGCGCCTTCTTCGGGTAACCACCTAACCCTCTTTAAACCCTTTTTTAAAAATCTATCAAAACATACCGCCTCTGAAAATATACTCTGAAAACATGCTCTGAAAACATAATCTGTTATGGCATAAATACATATGGTATCATCATACCATTGACTTGCAAGTCACATCTCTGAGCCATTATTAGTCTATCGTAAATCTCTGTTTTCAAAACAAATGTTTTGGGACCACCATTTTAATAATTCAATTCAAAGAAATTCTTTCTCAAACCTCATGTAAACACATGCAAGGAACTCCTCTTTGTTAAGCATTTCAGTACTACAGTACAAGGTGGTCATGTCCAAGTTCTCCATTCACATGCAATTCTTTCTCTTAAAAACAAGAACACATTTATATCAAGAAACACCCTTACAACAATTTCAAATCATGCTCAAATGCTATAATATTGCTAAAACATATTTTAAATCACAAAACCATAATCTTTAATTCAATACACGAGAGGGTGTTCATAATTTATGCTCTCAACGATCTTAAATCTCAAATTCCATACATATACATTTACTTGTAAATCAATTTAGAGGATAGGACCACAAGGTCAAAACAATAGTAACATTAAAACATTCGGAGAACGTAATTTTGAACATAGATTCCAAAACCCCTTTGAAATTCATGCATAAAAATCTAAAAATCATGCTCTAATGGTTTTAAGCCCATGTAGTTTTTAGGATAAATCCCACGTACCTCTATCTAGATATTTAAAGGATGCTTCTTGATGCCCATGGCTTGGGGATTCCAAATCTTCAATTTTTTTTTTGAAAACCCATGGTTGAATCTTGATTTATTTGGATTATTAATATGGAACCCTAGAGAGTGTTCTTGAATATTTTTGGTGAATGTATGAGTAATATGCTCAATTCGGGTTGAAATCTCGTGTTTGGATTGATAAGGGTGTGGGAAACTATCCAATATACCCTTAATGAGACCGGTACTTAAAATATAACTGGGAGCCCGATTTCATGGGCCTTCGCGATGCGCCACTATAGCGGTGGCTCACTGGAAATTAATGAATGGGAATTTGGCCCACTCCGTGATGCGCCACCATCGTGGAGTCCCACTGAAAATTGACCATCGTCATTTACACCCTCTCCGCGATGCGCCAAGGACAAGAATGATGGTTTTTTATGATTAGGACTTAAATTAACCATAACTCCTTCACCGAGTGTCCATTTTGGACATATCTTATGTCGACGGAAAACTTATTCAATCATCTACGAAATGAAAAGTTGAAATCTAAGGGATTCCATAGGAAAATAAGTATAAATCATTCTAGAAGCCAATGCTTGATATTTTAGGGACAAAATTTAGCTAAGAAAAACTTTGGGGCGTTACATCAGGTTAATGGAATTTAGCCACTCATAATGCTAAAATCAAAACAACAAGTTGTATTCATTATTTGAAAGTTAAACTTACCACAAGAAGAATAATAACTATTGAATCGCAGATTACATCACAGAGGAAAATCCCAAAATAATGATAATAATATTTCAAAGTATTTGCTTTTTAAGGCCAAAAGTTGAGAGAGAAAAATATCAAAAGTATTCTCAAAAACTCAATGTGTCGAACTCTATGTACGGAATTCTCTTTCAGAAAAACCCTAAAACAAATCTTTAAATAGTTCACCCTAAATAAGGAAACAAATTAATAAAAATCAGAAAGCCCTCAGATTAGCTGACGACATTTGTGATGGCCTATCAGGAGACTGATGACTTAACACAAATGTCGTCAGCTCCTTCTTCAATTTTGGCTCTTCTTGCTTAAGGCTGACGACAAGCTTAACAACTTATCAGCACCTTGAAGACCTATCACAAATGTCGTCAAGGTTCTTCTTCAATTCTCCTGTGCTGTTGATAGCTTATCAGAAACTTGACGACCTATCACAAAATTTCATCACAGCTTCCACTTTAGGCAAATCCTTTGTCTACTACTGATGACCAACTTGATTGCTTATCACAGGGATGACGACTTATTACAAATGTCGTCAACCACACTTTTCTTCAGATTTCTTTAGATTTTAACTTCTTTGCTTCCATTCTTGTTGGTTCTTTATCATATCAGCTTAAACTGCAAAATCAAATATAAACCAATCAAAAACCATAAAAGTTTGTTAAGACTTCGCAATTATTCTTAGTTAAAAGCCTCAAATGTGTTAGCATTAGCTCACACATCAACACCCTCTACTTAAAACAATTGCGTGTCCTCAAGCAACTTAACACAACTAAGAGAATGCAAAGTACACTTGAAAGTTAATCATCTATATCATCTCAAAACACTTTTACCCTCTCCAAGGTCACTCAATTCAAGAACAATGAAGAACACCAATGCAACACACAGGAATCAAGATACGACATCAGCTCAGTTATAACAACCATGCATAGATCATTATTACACTACCCGAACAAATCAGTAACTAGTAATGTACCTAGTGTTCCCTCACAACAAAGAAATCCCCCTCATCTCATATCATGAATTATATATGTAACCATGGGGACAATCAAAACATTCGCTCTCAAAATGAAATTCCAACTAGTGTATGCCATGTACCATAGGCTTGCCTTTATTTTCATTACCCAGATCTTCGAATAGGTTAGTAAGGATCACTATAGGACTTCTCTTAGGCTTGTAATGTAGGTTAGGGGCTGGTAGGATACTCATAGTCTTTACAGTGACTAAGTCTCCTTGACACTGCACTACCTTTTTGGGCTTTCACTCATTAGCCTTTTTTACTCTTCTTTTTACTTGATCACACTGATTTAGGATGGATGCGGTCTTTTCTCAATCACTTATTCTTTTTCACAATTTTTCTTTTTCTTTTTCTTTTTCTTTTTCTTTTTCTTCTGCACCCAGATTTTTATTCTATCTTTTTATGCTACCTTTCTTTATACTCATTTTGTATCACACATCCCTATGATAGCCACCCTCAACTTAGGCCATTTTCCTAAGTCAAGGTGCATAGTGTCTAAGGAGGAGAAGGGCAAAAATAGGTTCATTGTAATCTAAATGGGAAGGTGACAGTTGTCATACAAAGAAATAGGCAAATTAGGTGCAAATCAGAGATCAAGGGATATGATACATATAGGGACGGTCATTTTAGTCTAAAGTGAGCTAATATCCAAATGACCTATAATCCTTTCCTAATCCCTATCCTTCAACCTAGGTAAGACTAACCGGGTAAGTTCTGGCTTTAGCATATAGAGGGAACTAAGTAGTTTCTCACACATATATGGCACATAAGTATATCACAAGCTACAACTCATTCAGTTCATGCAACTGTTTAGCAATGGTTACTATGTTACTAGAACTAATGCCATACAAAGACACAGCGGTCACACTTAAATGCAATTCACGTAGTTACAAAATTAGACAACTTGAGAGGTGTACAAAAATCACAAAAACAATTAAACTGCCTCAAGTACAAGTACTTCTCCATGCTGGCTACAAAATTTTTTACAACAACTAATTTACTCTACACCCTCAACTTAAAATCAGAGAGAATCTAAGCATAGGATAAGGGATACATGAAATATTTCAATCCTGGGGGTCATGGGTTCCTGACCCCCTGCTGCTGTATCTCTATCAGGAGCCTCGATCTGATATGGTGCATCTGGTCTACCAGTCTCTGAAGGCCAACTAGTAGAGGCACCTGCAACTCTCGCTTAGATGGCTGTCTCCCATATCTCATTATCAACTAGGGATTCGATTCTTGCCCTCTTCAGTTCCTCCTTTTCATTCTTCTTTCTTTCCCTCTTCTCTACTTTTCTCTCTTTATCACTATCGGGCCTCTCTCTCTTCCCCTTTTATTTTTTCTCACTTTTCTTTTTCTTTTTCCATACCAGTTCCTCGGTGAGATCAAATAATGGAAATTCTCCCTCAGACTCTTCCACTGTCGGCTATGATGACACCATAAATTGGTGTTGATGTAACTTTCTAACCTCTGCCTTCACCTTGGCCAGTTCTAACCAAAGTAGTGATATCTCTGGGTCAAAACTCTTCTTCGACCGTGCATTAAAGCAGTTCTCCAATTCATCAATCCGGCCAGACATGGCCTTGTAACGCTCAAGTAAAGCCTTAACTCTTTTGTTAACTGCAGCTGTGAATTGCTTGGCAAAGAGTTTAAGCTGAGACTCGCACCCCTTGGACTGCTTTACTACTTTCCTGAAATTTATTGGAGTGAAGGCAAATTCTATTGTAGGCATAGTAGCTGGAGGATTTGTCTCAGTCCTGGGCACTGATGATTCTGCCATCTTTACATTAGGCACTGAACTAGTACCTCAGTGCGAAGATCTGCGCCCCTATCAAACATTAGCCTCGGCTGATTTTCTTCATTCTGGATCGGATTGTGGGTCTTCTTGGCAAGGATTTCTTCTTCTAACCCTACAATCTTCGGCACATCTACTGCCCTACATAACCTTGTAATTAAATAAGGGAAGGGATATGTTGTATCAGACCTCGAGACATGAATCTTTATCTCTTCGGTAATAATCTCTCCAAAATTCAATTTTAGGTTAGCCAAAAAAATTATGATAATATTGCTCTATCATCTTCTAGAATATTATCACCATCTATGGGCATCAACCAATATGAATAATACCCCACCAAAATTTTGCCTCTGCTGTCAGTGAGGCTTTGAAGATTCTTTCACCTGGGTTAGTCAAGCATTCTGGTTCTCCATCTGCTATGAGTATGGCTAACCAAGTCTGCTAATTTTCCCGATGCTTCAGTCGAGCATACAAAGTAGGTGAAGTGACCCGAGGAGTGAAGTTTGGGCTGTGAAGGAACCTATTAATTGTTGCTTGAGAAACATCTACCATTACTCCCCATACAGGAACTTTGTCCAACAAAGGTTGGTCAGCTGTTTCCTCTCCTTCTTTGCACATGATTTCTAAGCGAGCTTGGTAGTTCACATAGGATTCCCTAACTAGTATTGGGCAGAATGCATTTCCTTCTCGTGTAGTCCACCCTAATTTATAGGCATGAAATTTCTGCTCCACCTCCGGGTACTTGCTCAACCACTTAGTAATGATTGTATTTTCCTCAAAGATTGGCCTCTTGACAACTCTTCCGTTAGTTCTGTGCAGCCTATCAAAGAAGATTTTCTGAGCTCTAGGGATCAGCCATCTAGTACCATCTCAACTTCAGGATTTTTGCATTTGAACAAAGTTCCCCAAATTGGAGAGTCTTTGTCATCTTGAGGCATAGTAGAAGGGGACTTAGTGGATGGTCCCTCAAACTCATGGTCTTCAGACTCAGGTTGATCTG
>NW_025881585.1:0-110 GCF_002878395.1 Capsicum annuum
CCACATGGAGAAATTATGGATACCATGTCCTTGTTACGAGCTAATCATGTGCTTGACTCACAGGTGCTTTAGATTTCCCCACTTATCCTGTATTGAAGATATTGTTTGCA
>NW_025881585.1:210-4168 GCF_002878395.1 Capsicum annuum
CACATGGAGAAATTATGGATACCATGTCCTTGTTACGAGCTAATCACGTGCTTGACTCACAAGTGCTTTAGATTTCCCCACTTATCCTGTATTGAAGATATTGTTTGCACATTAGTTGAATGTACATACTCAAAAACAGAAGGTAGGATTTTGTTTCTACTTACTCAGATAGTGATGTCAATACGGTCCCATCCTTCAATATCGCTGACTTCTTCCTTAATTTTCACAGCTGAAGCCTCCAGTGACTTATTCATGCAGTTAAGCAACTTAATCTGTTGCAGTGTTGGAATATCGAATATCTACAAAGCTAAAGGGGATCGCGTTGAGCTTGTCACACCCTTTTATAACAAGTGTTTCAAGCTGGGGAAAAGAATCCTCTGAGGCATCCCACTCTGAGATACTTAACCACGCCAGTTTCAAGACCTTGAGATTATGGAATACGACTCCTAGGCACCACTTTTCTGATTGAATAAAATTCAGATCAGTTAATTGAAGATACTCCAGATTTGGCAGTCCCGCAATGACCGAAATCGTGCTTCCAATGCGAGCCCACCTTAGTTCCAACTTCATTAATTTTGAAGGCAAGAGTAACTCAGGTACAACTCTCGACGATCCAATGGAAAGGTGAAGTAGTTGAAGCTGGGTAAGATGCTCTAATTTGATACACGTCCCGGGAGAACATAAATCACCCAAAAAAGTGATGTTAAGTTCTTGAAGATTAGCACATCTTTGAAATAACACATTCGCGCTATCAGCTTGATAAATTGGAAATTTAACCTTCTTTAGTATCCTCAAATTTTCCAATTTCGATAATTCTTCAAAAATCCGCTGCATATTGTTTTCCAAATCAAATCCAGCAAAAGTAACATCAACATGCCTTAATTTTTCCATTTCCCAAAAAATAGCTACACCTAATTTTTGCCCTATACAACCCAATTTAATTTCGAGTTTCTTCAATTTTAAAATAAAATCACAACAATTATTTTATTCAAATAAAAGATTTTCAAAATATTTTTTGTATATAATTTTGTCATTTTAAGTAGCGATTATATATTATCGTATTCAATTATACGGAATTATATAATTTTGATACTCAAATGTTTGTTTTACAAAATATCGGATTGTAATCAAGGCTTATCTTGAAATAAATTTATAATGATTAAAATCTTGATTTAATTATAATCTATTCCCAAAAATAATTTATTTGGAAAGATATTTGTTTGATTTTATGAAATCAAGAAGCTCGAGATTAAACACGGTGTTAATTCATATCGAATTTCGATTCGGTTTAGTCAATTCATTAAATTTGGACCTTAATTGAAATCAATTCTGCCATAATTGCAATGCAATTGATCAAATGAGTTTTAATTAGGCTAGATTTTAAATACAATTGTCTAAATTTTTCCTTTCTGGTCATTTAATAAATAGCCAAAATAGCCTGATCTATCCAATCCCAAAATTAATTGGGAATCTAATCGGGGTTATTAAATTTAATAACCCCAATCTTGAACCAATTAAATTAATCCCATTAATAGGCCCAATCGACCAGATCCCCAACATTGACCCAACTCAATTAATAACCCCCAGCCCAAAACATCCTCCTGACCCGACCCGATCCACCTTTATCTTCTCCTCCACCAATGATACAAACACAACAACAACAGTTCGATGCCATCAACAACCCGACCAACTCCAAATACCCAATTCCATCAACCCCAACCAGTCTATTTTTCTTCACACGCATCTTACGCATCTGTAGAACGAGAAAAGGATTCAAAAATCTTCTAGAACGAGCCTAACTATCCCCCCAATAGTTCGATTCTGTGATTTTCGGGTGTAATTGTACAATTCCGTACATGTATGTCACAATTTCATTGGCTCATGGTGAAAATTCATTTTCCCCTAATCTCATTGGTCCACCAATTTCAATACTGGTACGTTTGTTAATGAAACCACAAGCCAAAGGGGGAATGCGAATTTCAAATTCGAAGATACCTTATTTTTCAAGTCCCGAAAATACCCCCAATTTGTCTTCTATATAAGAAATGATTGGGTCACTGCTTTAAAAGGAGATTTTGGGGGGGTCGAAACTTTGGGGTGTTCGAAAATTCTTGAAAGGTTTTGGGGGGATTTTTCTCTTCTTTTCGGGTTGGAGATTCTAGAATTGGAAAATTTTTAGAAAAATTCTAGGGTTAGGAACTTCAGTGCAGAAGATTTTCTGAGAGCTAGCTAGGTCGGAAAAGGGAGGTTGGAAAAATTTCATAGAAATCTTGAGGTTGGAAATCTTCGATTCAGAAAAGCAAAGGAAAAGCAGAGAAAAGAGGGGTTGAGAGAAGAGGGAATAGTTCCTTAGCAAAAAAATCTAGAGAAAGAGGTGCGCTGGTCGAGATTTTGGTAAAGACATCAACTTTCCGGTGGTCGTGATCTCCCTACCCGCTTGTCATCTAGTTTTGTTGCACTTAAAGAGGTAAATGCACCCTGTTTTCCCTTCAATTTGACCATTTTTCTTCTTCGTCTCTTTTTTTTTCCATAGCTGATGTAGCCGTATTCGTGATCTTGTATGCTGGGTTTAGCTGCTGTAGAGGTCTTGTAAGACCATAGGATACGTTGGATGAAGGAATGTTTGTCATGTCATTATGTTTGATGCTAAACTCCAAGTTCAGTCGTTAAAAATTTTGGTTTTTAGTCTCATTTGCGCATCTTAATTCCATAATCGGTTATCTGATTTTGACATCGCTAATTAGCTTCCAATTTGCTGCTTTGTATTGTATAGTGCTTCTAAGTTTGACTTACTGAGTTTGATAGAGATTCCTATTTCAATTTTTTGCTTCACTGGCTTGCTAAATGTTTGTTTTGTTCGAGTAGTCGCCCTTCTATTTAGCTGGTAATATCACTAGCAGGACCACTTTTACAAGTTTCTTTGGCTTCTCAAATGTCAAAGAGAATGACCAAAATGTGTCCAACAATGAAAAGTCGCCAAGAGATCCTAGAATCTCCTCGACGGCCATTTCGTTTGAGTCTATTGAAATAAGGAGGAGAACAAAAGATACTGTATCTCATTGGCTCCTTTCTTTAGTTTATTGATTGTGTTTCCCTTTTAGTAAAATTTTGAAGATTGATTCTTTGCTTTGGATTCATTTCAAGCCAATAGTCTTGTTTGTTTGAAGTCCATGAAAGAATAAAATGGCTATGTTGAAGAATATTATACATGAGAATGGATTTGGTCTTGTCGATGTCCAAAATCATTGCTATGTGTGTATTCTCCCTCAAAGATGGCTCGTATATTTCTTTTAGTTATTAATTTCAAGGTCTAAAACTCTTGAGGTTTTGTAAGACCATAGTTGGAGAATAGCCGTATTCGACTCTCAAGCTTGCTGTTTTGAATAATGGAAATTCGGGAGGTTGTTTTGCACTATCGCGACTTTAAGTAGTTTGAGGTTTATTTGGAGTAAAAGAGGAACTTCTGGTTTTTTTTTTCTTGAATTTTCTATTATCTATTTTGAGGCATTTGTTTGTATAATTTAATGCAACTCACGAGGTCTTTTTAATTTGATGATATTAAAAGAGACCTAGGAGTTTGCCATAGAGCTATGATAACAGTCGAGGGAATCTCTAATAAACCTTGGTTTATGTTTGTTGACACCTAATTTTTGCCCTCCACGACTAAATTTAATCCTGAGTTTCTTTGACTTTTAATAAAATTAAAATATTTATTTCATCCGAATAAAAATTTATTAAATATATTTGTACGTAATTTTTTCATTTTAAATAGTGATTATAATTTATCGTATTCAATTATACGAGATTTTATAGTTTGGTTACTTAAACATATATTTTATAAAATATTAAATTTTAATCAAGGCTTAGAGATTCAAATGATTAAAGTTTTGATTTAAATATAATTTACTCTCAAAAAAATAATTTATTCGGATAAATATGTGTTTGATTTTATAAAATC
>NW_025881585.1:4268-16660 GCF_002878395.1 Capsicum annuum
TAAATAGTGATTATAATTTATCGTATTCAATTATACGAGATTTTATAGTTTGGTTACTTAAACATATATTTTATAAAATATTAAATTTTAATCAAGGCTTAGAGATTCAAATGATTAAAGTTTTGATTTAAATATAATTTACTCTCAAAAAATAATTTATTCGGATAAATATGTGTTTGATTTTATAAAATCAAGAAGCCCGGGATTAAAGGAAGCATTAATTCGCATCGAATTTCAATTTAATTTAGTCAATCTATTAGATTTGGCCATAATTGAAATCAAATTGGCCATAATTGTAATGCAATCCATCAATTGATTTCTAATTTGGTCAAAATTAAATAAATATGGCTAAATTTAAAATTCCAATTGGGGTTATATTTTAAATAACCCCAAAATTCTCAAAAACTCTCATAACTTCTACCTAATTCTACAAAAAAATAATTTCAAATTGTACTACATTATACTATTTCCCCCCAACATTGTTTTTTCTCAATTTTGAAATTCAAAAGTTGTACTACATTGTATAATTTCCCCCACATTATCTTTCACCTCACCTTATCTTCAATTTTAAAAATTCAAAAAGACCCTTAATTGATTTTCTCCCACATTGGTGGATGACAAGAAATAGATCTTCATCCTTTTCTATAAATACTTTTCTCCCACATTGGTGGAAGAGAAAAAAAAATCTCATTCTCTCCTATAAATACTACCACTACTTTGGTAAAAAAAAGGGAGAAAAGGAAAAAAAATGCTAGAAAGGTGAAACAATACTTTTTGAGCAAAATAGTTATTTTTATTAAGTAAAAATTTTTATTTCATAGAGTTGGTCGGCTAATAAAAAATTTCAAGTTGCCGGAGATATTTTTTTGGTGGTGGTTGATTCCGACGAAGCTCGAAGTCTCGTTTTGCTGCCCCCAAAAAGGTAAACACATTTTTTTTTTAGTTTTTATTATTGTTTTCTTCTTCATCTTTTTTCTTCTTCATAGTTCGTAGATATAATTTTGTTTGCTGGGATTGTATGCTGTAGATGGCCTTAAAGGCCCTAGGACGTCGTGGTATCGATATTCTAATTATTTTCATGTCCATGATATAAAAATGAGCTAACAATAGTTGTATGTGTCTTTTTTTTTTTTTACTTTATTCTTTGAATATTTTAGATAAAGTTTCAATCTTTGCTTAAAATTTGTATTTATACTTTGTTTAAACTCATTGTTGTTGGATATATTTGTTTTTAGCATGTAAAGTTATTTTCTTTATGTTGAAACGAATAGTTAATGTTGAATTTTTTACCTTTTCACCTTATTCTTTGATTATTTTAGATAAAGTTTAGATCTTTGCTTGAAAAACATAATCATGTCTTGTTTAAACTCATTTTTGTTGAATATGCTTATTTTTAGCATGTAAAATTATTTTCTTTATATTGAAAAGAATAGTTAATAATGATTGTTTTGCCTTTTGACCTTATTCTTTGATTATTTGGATAAAGTTTAGATCTTTACTTGAAAAGTCATACCCATGTCTTATTTAAACTCATTGTTGGTAGATATGTTTGTTTTTAGAATGTAAAGTTATTTTCTTTATGTTGAAAAGAATGGTTAATATTGATTGTTTTGCCTTTTGACTTTATTCTTTGATTGTCATGTATAAAGTTTTTATCTTTGCTCAAAAGAAAAACTCATGTCTTGTTTAAATTTATTGTTGGCGGATATGTTTGTTTTAGATGTAAAGTTGTTTATTTTATGTTGAAAAAATAGTTAATATTGTTTGTTTCGCCTTAATAAAAATAGTAATTGATTAAATCAAGAATTTTTCATTTACTTGTTAATTATTTTAAGGGATCTCCAAAATCTTCATATTAAAAATGAAGTGCTAGCTTTATTTTTTATCCACGATGTTTATTCCTCTTTTTCTAATGTTTTCAAATTTGTCAAAATGGTGATAAAGTTCGAATTTTTGTGGCTAAATAGAATTATTTAGATATTTTTGAGTCATGCATAGTGTGATTGTGAAACAATATTTTACTTTTAGATATGCTAAACTTTATTCTAATTTTCTTGCGCCCTTTGGATTGTTATATGTGCTCTTTGTGAGTGTAAAGACTAGATTCGTGTCTCTCATTGATTCATAATATCAAAGGAGAATCAACGATGTCTTAGAAATATAAATCATAGGTCATTACACGTTTTTTTTCATAAAATTTTGGTTGTAATTTAGATGTATGAATTTTCATTAATGTCGCCTTAATTGAAATTAAAGATTCTTGCTTGAAATGTTAACCTTTATTTTCTTTTGTTATATAGATTAGTATCTATGTTTGTTCAATTTTAGAAGTCAGAAGTATTTTCCTTGTTGCCTTATCCCTTTACTTTCGCAAGCTTACGTTGTTTGTTTCTTGCATTAATTCATTGAATATGACCTTCTTTCTTTTACCTTTATTCATTCTTGTATGAACATAAATCATGAGGCATGTAAGTGGGTGTCTTTGCTTTGCATTTTATTTGTTGACTCTCATTCTTGTGCAAGTGTGCTTATCATTGTCATTCAAAATTGGTTCTTGATATTTTTTTTTTGCTTTGAAATATGTCACTTTTATGCCTTGAATGTATATTAATTTCTTTATCTTTTCTTTGCATGCAAAAAAAATGTCTCAAGTCCAAATGGATTCCTCTCCTCTTATATTTTGTAATGGGCCAATGAGGTCTACCCCTTCGAGTCAAGGTGGAAGTTTAAACCCGAGGTCCACTACATGGCGTGCGGGTACTAAAGGATAGACGAAGAAGGAAAATGGGTCAAAACCCATTGATGAGGTCATTAAGAGACTTGAAAAGTCTCAATTTTTATTATTGTCTTCTTTTTATTTATTCATTTAGTCATTTATTTATTCATTCATTTCGGTCTCGAATTCAAAGTTGTATTTAATATAAGTGGAGCAAGACTCGAGGCAGAGGCTCGAAAAATAGTTTAGGACAAGTGAAATGGGTCGGAAGCCCAACTAGACTAGGACAGGTCTCGTTGATTTGGGCTCAATGGCTTAAATCCTTTACTTTCTCCTCCCTTCCCCTTTTATGTGTTTATTTGTTTATTAGTTTTGTTTAGACTTAGTTAAAATCTCTACTAAATTGCCTAAATCTATTTTACAGAAGTCTTTTAAAAAAAAAATCAAATCACTATTTCAACAAATTAATCTTTTCAGAAGTTAATCAAAAGATGTTTTCAAACAGTCCGGATAACCGTAAGTTAGCGGACGTTTTCGGTGCCTAACACCTTCCTAAAATGTTAATAGGAACCACTTATCTAGAATCTCCAACTTAAAATGATTTTTCTGTTTTGAATCGTTTGAAGTAACTCTCTAAAGGTTTCTTAATTCCTTTTCAAAATTAAGTGAGGACTCTTCTCAAAAAGTCAAAATTTCTCCGTAAAACAGAAATGGCAACTCTGCTGGGGATTTATAACTAGGTTCTAACCAAATTTTTGATTTTGTCTTTTGATTAACTGTTTATGTGTTTATATGTTTCGATTCTGTAAAGTTGAACTATCGCATCTTATGGCATATTTCTGCATTATTTAAACTGTTTTGGGGTTTCGTGGATGTCCCGGTCCCTGTTGTTCAATTCCAAAATATGTTGGAAATACGAACGACTTATTAGCAAGTGAGTCTTCTGATGGCTGTTCGTATTTTCAAAATCAAGTTGTCCGCTTGATAACCAATGTTCAAACCTACTCTAGACACCTAGGATGGAACAAAACCAAAACCTTATTTTAGGTATAAGCCTAGGACGACCCAATACCCGAGCGGGGTATTGGGCCCATTAGAAAACCTGCCTTGCATCTATTGACCCCGAGTCAATTATAGATGAACCATATTTATGTGTTGAAGAAAATGTATGCTTGTCTAATTCAATCCATTATCATTTGGAGGTCGGAAAAAAGCTTGATTTGCTTACTTTCGTAAGAATAATTGAAGCAAGTTAAGCAAGAAATTGATCGATTTGGGAGGTTGCATTTAAGGCACAGTTTAAACTCAACGGATGTCACCAATATAAGAAATGGATGAAGCTAAGAAGGGGAAGGCTGATAGAAGAAACACTCAAGTATTAGTATTTTTTATCCCCTATGTGGGAGCATATCTTCTTTCATGTTATTTCCCTTTCCCTAAAGATTGTATCCCCCTTTCGTTATCTTTTGTAGGCATTTATGCCCTTTTTGTGTCTATAAAAGTTAGGGGATAATGGATTGACCTTAAGCAAGCATATATTTTTTCTTCAAAAATCGTTAGGCCCAAACCCTTGGCTCAAAATGGTCACCTAATTAGGATGCACGTTTATTACAATATGCTTGTGTAATATAACTATTTATGTGCTTATACGTGTTATGTTGATTCGAATCAAAGGCGAACTAATCCAATCCCATTTTCCATAGAACATCTCTAGGCAGAAATATACCCCACTATATAAAAGTCCGACTAAAAGTACTCCAAGTCTCCCAAGTTTCTCAGAAACGTCCGTAGTCATTCTTAAAACTTCCAAAATGATCGCTACCATTTTAGGAAAGTTGACTTTAGAATCAAAAAAGCTGTTATAGTTTCGAACTATGGAGGGCCTGATTTCTCCTCCGTGAGATACGTAGGCAGTCTTTCGGCCCGGCCCATATCTCCAAAAGCTCTGTTTTCCTCCACTTTCTTGATGGAAGAAGAAGAGCTGAACCTTCCCGACAAATTCCACCTATCCATATCATTGAGTAAAATCCTGTTCATTGAAATCCTCGAGTCATCATTATTTCATGGATCAATTCGCATGAGATGAGAAACAACTCTGTATGTTTACTTCCTACCTTATCATCTTACTTTACTTATTACTAACGAAATCTAACACGTCAGCGTTTGAGTTGTTTTTAATTTACAGGTAATAGAAACTACTCTGTGTTGGCACAAAATGACCCTACTTCACCAGATCAAAATGAATAAGAGATCCGCTTCTTGACTATAGTTTTGTTACAGGAAAAGAAAAATGACTAGTAGTAAAACTGGACTCTACCAATCATTTTTCAACCCTATAAGTGATAGTATCGAGGATGGAATAAGGGAAAATATGAGGAAAGAAATTTCCAAGACAATCAGAATCATGAAAGATTAATTGGAGGAAACATTATTGAATTGGACCTCCACTCCACTCATGACTCATCGCCCGTCGCATAACAGTAACTTAAAACCTACCATTGTGATGTCATGTCAAGAAACAAAATAATGGTAGCCCTAGAACAGTCAACAGAAGAGTCAAAGAGTTCGAGAATCAAAGAAGCCTAATCTAGAGGAAACCGAGGTGGTTAACTAGGAAGGCGATGACTCTATTGGACATTTGATCCTTTGTTCTATCAAGACAAACACAATGCAAACTTCATGTCATCCATAGAAGTACTTATTTATGTCCTAGGAAGATGATTAAGAGTATTTTTAGGGCCATTATTAGTTTATGTACGAACTACGTTTGACCTGAATTCCCAAAAAGGGATACGTAGGCGGTCTATGTCGGCTTCGGTTAACCCCTTAGGAAAATTTATCATTTCCTTTTATGTACGAATTACGTTTAACCTGAATTCCCAAAATGGGATACGTAGGCGTCCTATGTCGGCTTCGGTCAACCCTTTAGGATACTTTATCCTTTCCTTTTATGTATGAACTACGTGATGACCTGAATTCCCAACAAAAGAGGTACGTAGGCGGCCTATGTCGGCTTCGGTCAACCCATTAGATTTTTCTATATATCCTTAGCGTAGTCTTGAACTACGTTTGAACTGATTCCTGCTTCAACGAGATACGTAGGCACCCCAACGGCTCGGTCATATAATCCCAGGAAATGGAAACTGGGGCAAAATTTTCGAAAAGGAATCTCAAAAATTCACAAGGGAAGATCGACATCCAACAAGGAGAATGAAGGCCAACAAAGACTTTGGATCTTCTCGAGATGATATCATCTCAGACTACTTTAAACGGGGGCAGAAATTTTGAGGAGGTCCTCAAAATTTCCACTAGTATATTGAAATATATTTCAAATTCCCCAGCACTAGAGGTCGAAGTTGAGATTTGAGAATCACCACCTGTGATAAAGTCTAGGAAGACTGAATCTCCATCTTTGATAAAACTTCTGGTAGAGAGCCTCGACAATGCTGAATCCCTAGCAATCCTCCGTCAAATGTCGGACATTGTCAGAATCAAGAGAAAGATGGTCGTTGAGCTAACACATGACATGACTGGGGGAGATTTTCTAAAGTTTTGCAGGAGTTTTCGAAACTATTTTCTAAAAAATTAAGACGACTTTAAAAAATCTATATAACTCTTTTACTTAATGATTTCTTAGGCATCAATTAGGACGGGGAGTCAAGGGTGGAAGTCCCAACATGACGGAGTACCCAAAAGATGGCGTAGGGCAAATGGAGAATCGAAGAAAGTCAAAATGGAGTAGTTTCACTCAAACTAATCATTTTTCTGTGGATGCAGGGACCAATACACAAAAATGAGAGTCTCTTTAAAAAATCCCCGAGCAAATTGGGAGCCACACCAGAGCACTAATGCTCAAGAACAGAATTTTTAGGTAGCCCTAAAAATGGGTTTAATACCCATTTATTGAGGACCTTTTGAATTGTCCATCTCATTTCTTGAGATCATGGAGGACAAACAAAAGTGTCTTGTCTCTTTTACAAATATTGTATTTAGAATTTTTCTAAAACATATAGTCACTAGCAAAAGCAACTTTATGCCTACTAATCATCTACCTTGAGTACAGGTACATGTAGAAAGCAGGACACAGACAAACAAACTCAGGTGAAATTGTTTTCAAGATCACCTATGAGTTGATAGCCTGTAGGTCATCCGTAAGCCACAACAACATCCTAACCAGATAGTGTGCAAGATCGCCCAAAAATTAATAGTTTGGAGGTTATCCATAAGTCGCAACTAAATCCTTACCGGAGATTATGCGAGATTATCAAATTAATACATCCAAGGGTTCTCTATAAGCTGCGTCATATCCAAGATCGATTATGTGCAGGATTACCCAAGGACTAGCAATTTGAGTAATATCTATAAGTCATATTGTATCCAAGGTCAGATGATGTGCAGGAACACCTAAAAGCTAGCGATTGGAGGGATATCTGTAAGCCATCTCTCATCCAAGGTCGGATAATGTGCAGGATTACCTAAAAGCTAGCAATTCAAAGGATATCTTTAAGTCGCCTCGTATCTGACATCAAATAATGTGCAAGATTATCCAAAGATTGACAATTTAAGGAAAATCTATAAGTTGTATCGGTACAAAAGATGTGCAAGACTTACCTGAGATCATATACAAAAAATTTCTATCAATAACCGGAGATGTTATCATGCCACATACGACAAGCACTATAGGTGACTCAAAAGGGTTGCCACTTCAGCACAAGATTAAGCAGTTGTAGGGACCATTCTGCAAAAAGTGTCTTCGTTGTCCAAGAGAGACACCCATTTTGAAGACATATTCAACCGATAAATAAGATAATTATGCAACGACCAAGAGAGTTGTTGTGTCTATTATTGCAAGTTATTTCCTTCCAAACAGGTACATGAAAGGGATGACTTTGCTTTTCAGGCAATAACTCACGTGGAGATATGGTAAAGACTATATACCTCTTTCGTGAATTATGTTTAGCACTAACACTTTTTGTTTGAAACATTGTCGAGATCATCCTAGAGGGTGAAAATCTCAAATCAAAACCACAGGTGCGGACAACTCCAGATAGGACGCAGCACAATGTGGAACTCTTTCTTAGCAGCAAAACGGAACATAGTCTAAAGAGGGACGTTAAACTCTTTAGATGTGAGCTAAAGGATGATCGCCAACACCATCCAACCATACCCCTGTTAGAACGCATGTTGGTAGTTTGAGATATTTTGGTTTCAGCTTCACATTCGGTATATTTCTAAACTCATACCGAGAGTAAACTTCTCTTTCTTTCAATACGGGTGGCAACACACTTAGAGTTTTGGAAATTATGTCCAGGTAAGTTCTTGCCTATGGATGTAAAGGATCCCACATTCATGGTTAAGAGGTTACAAGACTCTTTTCCGCAACTCGATCAACTTGTCACGCATTCCGAGCCAAAGATAGTCTAAAATAAAAGACTATCTTTTCTATCGATTGAGTCAAACTACAGGCAGTCTGATTTCCTGAGTCTTAGGGATATGTTGGCTCGGCACTACGTAGAAAACTCGACTGCATTCCAACCTTCTCCCCAAATCCCTTCATTTCCTAGCTTTTTAGTCGTCAAAAACACCAAAAAACTGAGATAGTTGGTGATTTTTTTTAAAATCGTGCCTTGAATCAAGATTTATGAACTACAAGTAGCCTAAATTCTCTTGTAACCAGAGATATGTAGGAAACCCGACCTGGGTTCGGCCTTGACTCTATGAGACTCATGCAAAAGCCAACCTCTTTCAGTTTCGAATTTGTGATTGGACAAAAATTAGGAACGTCAACCTCCCTTTGCCCAGGGTTACTTGCATCCACCCTACCCAAAAGGAGGGGGCAGTTGTTGACACCTAATTTTAGCCCTCCACAACTAAATTTAATCCTGAGTTTCTTTGATTTTTAATAAAATTAAAATATTTATTTCATCCGAATAAAAATTTATTAAATATATTTGTATGTAATTTTATCATTTTAAGTACTGATTATAATTTATTGTATTCAATTATATGAGATTTTATAATTTTGTTACTTAAATATTTATTTTATAAAATATTAGATTTTAATCAAGGCTTAGAGATTCAAATGATTAAAGTTTTGATTTAAACATAATTTACTCTCAAAAAATAATTTATTCGGACAAATATGTGTTTGATTTTATAAAATCATGAAGCCCGGGATTAAAAGAAGCATTAATTCGCATCGAATTTCAATTTAATTTAGTCAATCTATTAGATTTGACCATAATTGAAATCAAATTCGCCATAATTGTAATGCAATCCGTCAATTGATTTCTAATTTGGTCATAACTAAATAAATATGGCTAAATTTTAAATCCCAATAAGGGCTATATTTTAAATAACCCCAAAATTCTCAAAAACTCTCATAACTTCTACCTAATTCCACAAAAAAATAATTTCAAATAGTACTACATTGTACTATTTCCCCCGAACATTGTCTTTTCCCAATATTGAAATTCAAGAGTTGTACTACATTGTACAATTTCCCCCCCACATTATATTCCACCTCACCTTATCTTCAATTTTGAAATTTCAAAAACACTCTTAATTGCTTTTTCTCCCACATTGGTGGATGACAAGAAATAAATCTTCATCCTTTCCAATAAATACTTTTCTCCCACATTGGTGGAAGAGAAAAAAAAAACCTCATTCTCTCCTATAAATACTACCACTACTTTGGTAAAAAAAGGGGGAAAAAGGAAAAAAAAAGTCTAGAAAGGTGAAAAAAATACTTTTTGAGCAAAATAATTATTTTTATTAAGTAAAAATTTTTGTTTCATAGAATTGGTCGGCTAATAAAAAATTTCAAGTTGCCGGCGACGTATTTTTGGAGGTGGTTGATTCGACGAAGCTCGTAGTCTCGTTTTGCTGCCCCCCAAAAGGTAAACACATCTTTATTTTTTAGTTTTATTTATCGTTTTTTTCTTTATCTTTTTTTCTTCATAGTTCGTAGATATAATTTTGTTTGCTGGGATTGTATGCTGTAGATGACCTTAAAGGCCCTAGGACATTGTGGTATCGATATTCTAATTATTCTCATGTTCATGATATAAAAATGAGATAACAATAGTTGTATGTGTCTTTTTTTTTTTTTTTTACTTTATCCTTTGATTATTTTGGATAAAGTTTCAATCTTTGCTTAAAATATGTATTTATAATTTATTTAAAACTCATTGTTGTTGGATATAATTATTTTTAGCATGTAAATTTATTTTCTTTACGTTGAAACGAATAGTTAATGTTGAATGTTTCGTCTTTTCACCTTATTCTTTGATTATTTTGGATAAAGTTTAGATTTTTGCTAGAAAAACATAATCATGTCTTGTTTAAACTCATTATTGTTGAATATGTTTATTTTTAGCATGTAAAGTTATTTTCTTTATGTTGAAAAGAATAGTTAATATTGATTGTTTTATCTTTTGACCTTATTCTTTGATTATTTTGAATAAAGTTTAGATCTTTACTTGAAAAGTCATACCCATGTCTTGTTTAAACTCATTGTTGGTAGATATGTTTGTTTTTAGCATGTAAAGTTATTTTCTTTATGTTGAAAAGAATGATTAATATTGATTGTTTTGCCTTTTGACTTTATTCTTTGATTGTCAGGTATAAAGTTTTGATCTTTGCTCAAAAGACAAACTTATGTCTTGTTTAAATTTATTGTTGGCGGATATGTTTGATTTAGCTGTAAAGTTGTTTCTTTTATGTTGAAAAACTAGTTACTATTGTTAGATTCGCCTTAATAAAAATAGTAATTGATTAAATCAAGATCTTTTCATTAATTGTTAATTATTTTAAGGGATCTCCAAAATCTTTATATAAGAGATTAAGTGCTAAAATTATTTATCATCCACAATGTTTATTCCTCTTTTTAGCATGTTTTCAAAATTTTTAAAATGGATTAAATATTTTTCATTTATCGTATTCAATTATACGAGATTTTATAATTTTGTTACTTAAATATTTATTTTATAAAATATTAGATTTTAATCAAGGCTTAGAGATTCAAATGATTAAAGTTTTGATTTAAATATAATTTACTCTCAAAAAATAATTTATTCGGATAAATATGTGTTTGATTTTATAAAATCAAGAAGCCCGGGATTAAAGGAAGCATTAATTCACATTGAATTTCAATTTAATTTAGCCATCTATTAGATTTGGCCATAATTGGAATCAAATTGGCCATAATTGTAATGCAATCCGCCAATTGATTTCTAATTTGGTCAAAATTAAATAAATATGGCTAAATATTAGGTGGGATTGTATGTTGTAGATGGCCTTAAAGGCCCTAGGGCGTTGTGGTATCGATATTCTAATTATTTTCATGTTCATGATATAAAAATGAGCTAACAATAGTTGTATGTGTCTTTTTTTTTTTTTTTTACTTTATCCTTTGATTATTTTGGATAAAGTTTCAATCTTTGCTTAAAAGATGTATTTATGCTTTGTTTAAACTCATTGTTCTTGGATACATTTGTTTTTAGCATGTAAAGTTATTTTCTTTATGTTGAAAAGAATAGTTAATGTTGAATGTTTCGCCTTTTCAACTTATGCTTTGATTATTTTGGATAAAGTTTAGATCTTTGCTTGAAAAACATAATCATGTCTTGTTTAAACTCATTATTGTTGAATATGCTTATTTTTAGCCTGTAAAGTTATTTTCTTTATGTTGAAAAGAATAGTTAATATTGATTGTTTTATCTTTTGACCTTATTCTTTGATTATTTTGAATAAAGTTTAGATCTTTACTTGAAAAGTCATACCCATGTCTTGTTTAAACTCATTGTTGGTAGATATGTTTGTTTTTAGCATGTAAAGTTATTTTCTTTATGTTGAAAAGAATGATTAATATTGATTGTTTTGCCTTTTGACTTTATTCTTTGATTGTCAGGTATAAAGTTTTGATCTTTGCTCAAAAGACAAACTCATGTCTTGTTTAAATTTATTGTTGGCGGATATGTTTGTTTTAGCTGTAAAGTTGTTTCTTTTATGTTGAAAAAATAGTTACTATTGTTTGTTTTGCCTTAATAAAAATAGTAATTGATTAAATCAAGAATTTTTCATTTACTTATTAATTATTTTAAGGGATCTCCAAAATCTTCTTATGAGAGATGAAGTGCTAGCTTTATTTTTTATCCACGATGTTTATTCCTCTTTTTCGCATGTTTTCAAATTTGTCAAAATGATGAGAAAGTTCAAATTTTTGTGGCTAAATAGAATTATTTAGATATTTTTGAGTCATGCATAGTATGATTGTGAAATAATATTTCACTTTTAGAAATGCTAAACTTTATTCTAATTTTCTTGCGCCCTTTGGATTGTTATATGTGCTCTTTGTGAGTGTAAAGACTTGATTCGTGTCTCTCATTGATTCATAATATCAAAGAAGAATCAACGATGTCTTAGAAATATAAACCATAGGTCATTACACATTTTTTCTCATAAAATTTTGATTGTAATTTAGATGTATGAAGTTTCGTTAATGTCGCCTTAATTGAAATTTAAAGATTCTCTTGCTTGAAAAGTTAACCTTTATTTTCTTTTGTTATATGGATTAGTATCTATGTTTGTTCAATTTTAGAAGTCATGAGTATTTTTCTTGTTTTCTCATCCCTTTACTTTCGCAAGCTTACGTTGTTTGTTTCTTGCATTAATT
>NW_025881586.1:0-1979 GCF_002878395.1 Capsicum annuum
TCATCTGTTGAAAATTATCAAATAGATATACACATATGTTGCAATAGATTAGTCATCTGTTGTAACAAATGTCTTTATTTGTTGGTCATTTCCAACAGATGACCAATCTGTTGCAACATATGACTTTATCTATTTGTTATTTCCAACAGATTACTAATCTATTGCAATAGATGACTAATTTATTGCAACAGTTGTCTTTATCTATTTGGTCATTTTCAATAGATTACTCATCTTTTACAACATCTTAGTCATCTATTGATTCATATTAAGCCATTATATTAGCAATAACTAAATTGATTTAACTAGTATTAATAAGTTCAATTAATCTCATGGTAATTACACAATCAACTAAGTGTGTTCGTTCTGAGTAGACTGATCAATTGACCAATTTCATTTGAAATGATTCAAACCAAGGCATAATTAGAAATAACTATATTGATTTAACTAAAATTAAAGATGAATTAGTAAGTTCACTTACAATTTCAATTAATTTTATAGTAATTACATGATCAACTAAGTGTTTCGTCTTAAGTAGAATGATCAATTGACCAATTTGATTTGAAATAATCAAAATTAAGTAATTATTAGTAATAACTAAATTGATTTAACTAAAATTAAAGATGAATTGATAATTTAATTACGATTTCAATTAATCTCATAGTAATTACATGATCATCTAAGTGTATTCGTCTTGAGTAAAGTATTAATCGACCAATTTTATTTGAAATGATTCAAATAAAGACATTATTAGTAATAACAACATTGATTTAACTAAAATTAAAGATGAATTGATAGGTTCAATTACGATTTTAATTTTTCTCATATTAATTACACGATCATCTTAGTGTGTTCGTTATGAGTAGAGTGATCAATTGACTTATTTTATTTAAAATGGTTCAAATTATGTCATTACTAGTAATAACTAAATTGATTTAATAATTACAATTTTAATTAATCTCATAGTAATTACATGATCATTTAAGTGTATAACCTATTGCAACAGATTTAACCTGTTGCAACAGATGAGTCATCTGTTGAAAATTATCAAACAGATATACACATATGTTGCAATAGATTGGTCATCTGTTGTAACAAATGTCTTTATCTATTGGTCATTTCCAACAGATGACCAATCTGTTGCAACATATGACTTTATTTGTTTATCATTTCCAACAGATTACTAATTTGTTGCAATAGATGACTAATCTGTTGCAACAAATATCTTTATCTGTTTGGTCATTTTCAATGTCTTACTAATTTAGTGCGACAGACGATCAATCTGTTGCAATAGATGTCTTTAACGACTTGGTCATTTCCAATAGATTACCCATCTGTTGTAATAGATGGGTCATCTTTTATCAATCTATCTTTAATTTTGTTGCAATAGTAAATAATCGTGTGTTGTTATTTAATTTTAGTCTATGACCTTGCTCTCAACCAAACACTTTCTTTCTTGTAATTGACTTTTTCCACTCCTGAATACTCAAAAACCTACACCTCTCAGCATCTTTAAAAATAGGCAGAATGAAAAAAAATAAAAGTAAACTCAGTCGATCAAATAAAGATTTTCTCATTCATTGCATAAAAAAAATTTACAAAATTAGGTAGATTCGATAAAATAAATTACAAATGATAAAAAAAAAATATAACCTTATTATAATTATTATTATTATTATTATTATTATTATTATTATTATTATTATTATTATTATTATTATTATTATTATTATTGTCAATCGAAATCCATTGGGCAGCAGACCCCTCAGCCTTCGAATCCCACGAAGCACCCTTGTTGTCGCGGCGCCTAACTCTCACTCGAGTTCATGACCAGCCTTTCAAGTTCCTACACGGTGTCAAGCAGAATCGCCATGTACCAAATCAGACCAGTCATATCTAGAACATGCATGAACAAATAACGTAAATCAGTAAACCACATATAGTACCAACTGGTAGTTTAACAAAAAAATGTGAAACTTAAC
>NW_025881587.1:0-2175 GCF_002878395.1 Capsicum annuum
ATAAGGTGACTATGGATGTATTCTAAGGGTAGCTAAGCCTTAAAATTGTGATATATAGAATTAATAATCAACCACATATGATAAACAATCAAAACCAAATCTATTCAAAGCAATAGTAATCATGTTCTTGGTCTTAACCCTGGAAAGGGGGCTTTTAGCCGCTCATGGACATAACCGTAATCACGATAGATAAATACATGATAAAATCCATAAACAAACTAATGTAAAGAAATATAAACCCTAATTGAAGTGTTTTCCATCCTTCCTCCAATTTTACAAGTCGTCCATGGTGTTTAGCATCATGCAAAAGTGTCCGATTTATAGGAGGACAAAAGTTGCTGAAAATGACCCATGTCCGCGTTGCACCCCTTATCGTAGTGGTATTCCTATGCATCGTGGTATAATAATGGTGAGACATAGTTTTGTGTCCCTTATGCAGAATCCAAGGCCGCTTCGCATCTCTAATCAGGGTGGCTTGCCTCCGCGACGCTCCATCACTCAAAAGGTGTCCAATTTTATGTCGAATCTTATCCCATGCCTTCGTCCTTCCATTCCAAGCCTTGAGATGTTGTTTTCATTTGATTTACCACCTTTTTATCATCCATATATCATCTTCGCCAACTCATAAAGTATCCCATAATATCCAAAACCACGAATTAGAGTTCAAATGAACACACAATCTGCAACTTTGAACTAGCACTTAAGCTAAGAATTAGTTTTGTCCTTTTAATCTTTATCTGAGTGTTTTGACTCTTGGCTTGATCCAATTTAAAACTGAACACAATAAACAAGTTGTTCCATACATAATTATACAATCATAGCATTAGGAACACATTACACACATTAGAATCCATCGAAATCAACTAGGATAACACCTAGCTCAAGCTAGTAACACTAGTTTCCTCGTTAGAACTCTAAGTAACCAAATTAAGGAAAACTTGTTTGAATTATACCTTAAAACATTGTGATAAAGTAGTTTATCACTTCGATGCTCAATTATACCATTAACAACATGTTATGCACACGAATTGTCCTCAAAATAAGGATAATTAAGGTCAAATAATAACACTGTGGTGTATAATTTCACCTACGACCATCACCCCACACTTAAAGCCTCGTTCATCCTCAATCAACTCTTTACTCTAAGCATCATAATCAGAGGTGATTCCACACTTCTACTATAAGTAAGAGACTCGTGATATCACTACAATGATTACACAGAATGTAAGTTTCTACACTAATCATGCTATATACGCAATTGCAAGCTCAAGAATTCTACTCCAAAACATCATAGCCTCAAGAATTGACTAACCTAGTTGGCAAACTCATGTATATTGCTCAATCAAATACATCATACAATTCACCCAACTATCGTCAAACATGTTCCCTCACCATAAGAGAGTTACCTATACTCATTCACATAGTTGCAGTTTATCACAAAATGGGTATAAGAATGAAATTACGCTCACCTTCACAAAGAATTCACAAGTTACACAGATGAACCGAAGGCTTGCCTTAGTGTAGGGCTCTACTAATGTCAGAGTGTTAAATCTCAGGATTAAGTAGGGCTTTAAGGTTTGTAATATAGGCTAAGGGGTGGGTAGGAACTATTTTGGTTAAGAATAATAACTATATGATGCAACCCAACTGGGGGCCTTGTCGTAATAGGCATCCCAAGTGCAACCAGGACCGGACACCACCCTCCTTACCCAACCCAACCTCCATCCGCCTGCCCTGAGTTAGATGAATCTCGAGCATATAATAATATAGTATAACAACTCACATGAAGACTCTAGGACTAGATCACAATAGTGATCGACCTACAATCTAACCATGACGAATCGATACCAAACAAGGCTATAAACCAAGCCATAACCAAAGATGTTACAAAATATAATATGATTAATCCCAAAATAAAATATGACAAAACAACCAACAATATCGTCCAATGGTGTCAGGCCATCAGCTTATTCCAATGCCATGGTCGACACTAATACCAATCTTACCCATTCAAACCCATAGTAGTACCACAAAGTCTCTAACTAAATGAGTAATAAAATTTGATTAGGATATGCCCCCAACTATAGCCAAAACCAATATCCAAGGATGGAAGCTCACCACTTTAGTCCAAATGATGATCCCCGAGTCAATCACTATATAAGAGGAGTAGAACGC
>NW_025881588.1:0-1997 GCF_002878395.1 Capsicum annuum
CGTAGTTAGGATTAATATAGGTTAGATAGGATTTATTTTTGCATTTTTATTTATTTTGGGGTTGTAATAATTGGACTGAATATTATTTTGATTTTGAACTTTGCTTGATTTGCTTGTTGCTTGTTTTTATGTGGTTTATACATTTTATAATGTGAAAGTTAGCCGATACACTCCACCAAGCGACCGTGGTCGAACCACGGGATCGAGGGGTGCCTAACACCTTCCCCTCGGTCAACAGAATTTCTTAGTCGAAATCTCTGTTCGCGGATCAGTTTTAGAGTCAAAACCATTTTGAAAAGGATTTCCAAAGGTGACTTGGCACACCAGATTATGTCAAGTGGCGACTCTGAGTTTTGAATGTAAAAATAATCCTTTTTAAAAATAAAAATTCTTCTTTTGTCACTTAACAATAAAATCCTTTCGAAACTTACAATATAATCTTTTCGGGAGGTAGAAAAAGGGGTGTGACAAGTATCATTCATATCATTTGCTAAAAAACGGACATTCATTTATCTACTTGTTATGCTCTATAGGTTCATGCTTTCTGAAAATCAAAATTTATTTTGATTTCTAGCTTGGATTTACACCTTATCATCCGTTGATTAACTCATTTTTTTTATTTATATTCTATAAGCGGATCAAATATATATTTAATTTTATTTAATGCGTTTTCGATCTGTCCATATTCAATCCAACACTCCCAATTGCAACTCCTGATTATGGAAGATAAGTAGGAGATAAACAACATTATGAATGTATGTTGACATTTATAACTACACCCCAACTCTTAGTGATAGGGACTCAATTGATAAAGTAAGGGAATTCGCTTTGACCCATCTCCCTCAGATCGATGCTGCGATGGATATATTGAAAAAAGAGGAGACGGCACGTTTAAGCATCATATTTAAAAAGTAATTTTTAAGTACTGAAACTTATTTTATGAAAAAACAATTTTGTGTTTGCTAAATGCGCTGAAATTAAATAAGTTATAAGTACTTGTTCAGTTAAATAACTTAAAATATCATTAAAGTTAGGAAAAAAACATCGTTTTCACCCCAAACTATACCCGAAAAGTCTAAGTCACACCTAAACTATTGGAGTGACCTAATACACACCTAAACTACTTAAAAGTGTAATTTTTTACACCCTAAATCTAACGTGGAAAAAGCATAATTATTTAATTAAAAAAAGTGCATCTAAAATTAAAAATAACACAAAAAAAAAAAGTTAAAACTGAAAATTCCAATTTCAATTCATCTTCTTCTGCAAAATCAAAAGTCTCAAACTGAAAAAAAATCCAAATTCAAAACATCCATCTCCTTCTTCTTCTTCTTCTCCAAAATCAAAAATTCCCAAACTGAAAAAAAGATCCAAATTCAAAACATCCATCTTTTTCTTCTTCTCCAAAATAAAAAATTCTCAAACTGAAAAAAAAATCCAAATTCAAAACATCAATCTTCTTCTTCTTCTTCTCCAAATTCAAAAATCCCCACCATCCATCTTCTTCTTCTTCTCCAAATTCAAAAATTTCCAAATTAAACTGAAAATTTCAATTTCAATTTCAAGTTGCTAATGAATTTCGAACGATTAACAATGGGTGAAATTCCTCCTTCTTCTTCTTCCTCCAATTTAATTCAACCATCGACAAGTAGGAGTACAAGCGTCTCACTGACCTTGGCCCAACAACTTCACTAACTAATAATAGCCCTCACGTAAAGGCAGGCCAAAAAGTGTGGTGACAATGAAAACAATTGGAACGGATGGAATGACAAACAGGAGGAAGAAATGAGAGAAATATAGTATTAGGCAGAAAAGACCAAGAAGAGTATCCTAGGCTGGGGGAGAAGGCCTTAAAATTGAATAAATTTTTAGCCATGTCCGGTCCTTTGCTCACGGGCCTAACAGCAATTGGTTCTGCATTGTCAGGTCATTCTCCTCATGGATCTTGGACAGCCATGATAGGAATTGTTGGTGGCGTATTGGCAAGTGTAGTTAAC
>NW_025881589.1:0-14108 GCF_002878395.1 Capsicum annuum
CGACGTTCTATTTGACAATTTTTAACTGTAAATTATAACAATTGCCATCAAGATTCTTCTCTCGTGTTAATTCAGCTTCCCTTCAGTACTCTAATCTATCTCCAGTGCATGGGCACATTTCTTGTATATTTGAGTGGTATAATTTGAGCTCTTGCTCCTGCCAAACTCATTATTATCTATATGTTTTTTAAAGATAAAACTAAAATATGACTATAAAAATATTATCTATTCTTTTTACATTAGTAAAAATAAAAAAAATATATTTAAACTGCAACGTAATTGTTAAGAGAAGTACTAAATTTACTAGCTTATTTATTACTAAAATATAAATTAATAGAAAATATATTTTTATAAAAAAATCTTGTTAGGAATGGAAAAAGATTTGTTATTTATATTTAAAACATGACTCTCTTTTTTGTATTTTCAAAAATAAAAGATTAACTTGATAAAAGTATAATATCAAAATTAAGGTTAAATTCTCTTTTTTGTAGTTTTGTTATTTTATCCTTTTGGGTGAATGAGTTTCTTTTATATGATATCCTGTCAACATATGATATATATATATCAAGTGGTGTAGGTATCATAAAGGACTATTATTTTTAAGAGAAGGATATTTTTTTACGACACCTTGTTAGTATATGATATATCATGAGGGTATTATCATAAAGGACTGAGAAGTGTTTTGGAAAGAATGAGTCAATCCATGTGATACCATAATAATATATAATACAAATGTGTGGTATCATTTGCGTTTTATGATATCTTCTTAGTATATGATATATCATGTGCCCAGTTATACATGATACTCAGTCAGTCTATGATGTATATATTTAGATATATCATAAAGATTAAGTTTTGCTTTTCTTATAGATATGAATTAGTTTTTTATGATATGTTGTAACTATATGATATATTCCAAATTGGTATCAAAGAAGATTATCATTCTTCCAAATCTAACAAATTCCCTGGAGACTTCATTTTTGCATGATCTCGTTACGTGTCACAAACTTAGATTCAACAAATTAAAAAGCGACTTTGTTTGTAAAAAGAAATAGGAAATATCAATAATTCAAAAAAAGCCCTTATTAATGATGCTAGAATATCTCAAAACATAGTTTAAATAAAATCTGAAATAGCAAGCTTGCTCGAACACCAAGCCTATTTATTTTAAAAATCATGAAAACACAAAAAGAATTATCAAGTCGACCCAAGTTCCCGGCGAGGTCTGGATGGAGTAGTCTTCAATACCTTGCTTTCCCTAGAGGCTCCTCTTTACTCATTGATGATGACAATCTTTTCTCCTTTGTCAGAATTGTCGTTGTTCCAAGTCTACATGTTCATTAATTTCGAGCATATTCATGTAATGGTCTAGGAGAGAATTGTTGGTAATATTTGGTTCCGGGTCCTTCAAATGAATGACCTTTGTGTCAGTCAGCTATTGAATCTTATTCTTCAAGGCAAAGCATGCCTCAATGGGATTTCCGATCATCCCAGAATGGTAGGCATAAGTTTGATTATGTTGATATCTCTGAGATTTTAGTATCGACTTGCATGGCAGGAATGAGTGTGATGTGGCCTGCTTCTTTGAGTCGTTCATATATTTGAGCCAAGGGTTCGGCTAAGGGTGTATATTGCTTTCTTTTGAAGTCGTCTTTGGGTTTGAGAGCAGCAGGTTTGGCAGCGAAGGTGTAAAAAGGTCGGGGTGTTTGGACTTGGATTGGTTGGGCATTGTATATGGGATGAAAAGAGTTGGAGAATTGTGGGTGCATTTGGTAATGAGAAGGCGTTTGGTATAGTGGTTCTTGGTAGGGAATTTGTAGTGTGTAGGGGTGTTGGGTAAGGTTTTGGGGCTTGTGGGTAAGGTGGAGGGGATGGAGCAAAGGTTTGACAGCTCAGAACGCTCTCCGAAGGTTAGGCTGCCATCACTGCCCCTACCTCTTTCTTCTTTTTGTTCTCTGCAGCTCCTTCAGATTGATCATTCAAGTTGATAATGCTACCATTTTTAGGCAATCTTTGAACATTTCTTTGATCCTGATGATCTCAAAAAAACTCTTGTCCGTAACTGTCAACAATTTATCAAGGTATTGCAGCTCTTGTGCCTTAACAAAGTACTCTTTCATTTGTTGTTCTTCTACTGGAGGCTAAGCCCTTGCAGCTTCAGCCCTCCACCTCATAGAATACTCTTGAAAGGACTCATTGGGTCTCTTCCTTAATGTCTGCACGTACAACTAACTGAGAGCGTTGTTTATGTTGTATCCGAATCTTTCGATGAAAATGTAGGCCATGTCAGGCCAGCCAGCCTACTTCTTCACATTTTGTTCAATATGCCATGTGAGAGACTCTCCCATGAGGCTTCTTATGAATAACTTCATTCTGATCTTTTCATTCTTTCCTACTCCTACCAGTTTATCACAATACACACGAAGGTATGCGTTGGGATCCCCGATCCCATTGTACATCTCAAACATGGGAGGCTTATACCCTTCCGAAAATTCCACGTCAGGATGAATGCAAAGGTTCTCATAGTTTAGACCTTTCATTCCTTTACTTCCCTCTAATTATCTCAGTCTCTCAACCATGGCCTGCATCGTGTAGTCATTCTCTAGATTCTCAAATACGGGTTGAGGACAAGTGGGTGGAAGGGTTTCGACATATATGGGATTTTGATTGTGGCTACTGGACGCGTGATGGTGGAATAAGTTTGGATTCTGAGGTTTTTGTTGGGATAGGTAAGTAGAGTTCTTAGGATCTTGAGTATGGTGGGTAGGAATATATAGTGGAGTTGGGATATTTGGGCTGTTTGGGATGGGATTTGGGAGGCTTTGAACATTTGTGGGGTTTTGAGGCTGCAGAGAAGGCATTGGAGGGTTACGCAGACTTTGGGAATTTGGTATGACATAGCTACCGGCTTGCAATTCAGGAGTATTGAGATTAAGCGACAGCTTGGCCAGATTGCACACTTGCTCTAGCTCCCCTTGTAACTCCAAAATCCTTTTCTCCATTTTTAGTGTTATTTTGATTTGTCCAACAACACTATCTCCTTCAGAACTAGCACCCTTTTTATCCATCGCTTCTTTGTTTTTGAGACCTATAGGAAGAGAAGAAGAAAAAGGAGGAACCCCTTTTGAACGGGTATGATAGGCCAGGATGCACAAATCAACCTATGAGAGGGGAAACAAACAAAACAAAAACAACAAAGTTGAAGAAATTAGTGTATTAGTGATATAAAGGAATGAATCAGATTAACACATAACAAGGCACATTGTTCAACGTTTCCTATTTTGGAAGCCTCTTTTGATCTAGAGGTAGACCTATTATTGTTTGAGAGATAATCATGCCATAGACTAATGTCATTTGCTCAAAGATAAACCCTAAAAGAAAATTAAACGTTATTTCATTCGAATTGTCCCAAAATTGCAGAAAAAGAAATACAAGAATGTCTGAAAAAAAGAATGCCAAACAAAATTCTAAACACATCCTCTTCTTGTTTCTCCTTCTTGTAGGCTTCCAAGGCTTTGTCAAAACGGTGGCAACCTGTCATGAGATAAGATAGTGCTAACTTTTCTTCCATGCTTCCCATATTGAGACAGTCCTTTCCTTGTTTGTTGAATTCATCATGGAGTTCTTGCACCTTTATTTCCTCGGTCAGAGCACAGTGTTTCCAAGATTTCAAATCTTTCCCCATGTCAACTATTTCCTTGGAATTCTTCATAATTATTTGGTGGTGGTGTGCTTCGGATTCAAAAGTCCTCTTCTTAAACTTGCGATAGAGGGCTTGTGCTTCGTCTTCCTTGTTGTTGATATTTTTACCCCTGTTGATGCCTGGGGTTATTGTGATTTTCAAATCAGCGTACAACCACTGGATATAGCCTATCGTGTAACCCGCATGGTACCGTTCTACTGCAATGCTCTCTTTAACTAGATGAGTCTTTTTGCCCAAGTCTTGGTAATGCTGTTGGCATTTGGGATCCTATTGTCTTGGTAATCGACTCGGTAGGCATCCATGTTAGTAACCCTTGGGATTACTTGCTTCCTTCCTGTCTATCTCATTACTCTGGTAGGAGCATATGGTTGCAAGCCGTGAAGTCCCATCAAAATCAAAGGTTCTTGTTGTTGGGCGGAGACCACAAAATCTGTGCTAGGAAACCATTCGAACATCCATTGGATGGAGTCTTCAGTCAAAAGACCTAATATTTGTCCCCATTTTTCTACCTCATCCGGCCATTTGATCTTTTTCACTCCCGATGTGACTTGAGTATCATGTGCGGTGATGTTGTTAGTTCCAATCGACCTATGCATGCTTTGTATGCAACAAACTTTTTAGAGATGCTCAATCAACCACAATTGTAGTAGCAAGTTGCAACCCTCGAAGTGTTTGGCCCCATTTTTGCAACAACCGAGGGATCGGTAAATGTCTGCCACTATCATGGGTACAATTGTGCAAGGCGTCTTTTCAATTCCATTACACAAGGCATCGGCTACAGTGATCAGACGAGTATGTACTGCTTCTTCCGCCCCAATTGGGAAGATTACATTCCTAAGAAGTAGACGATGAATGCAAAGATTTGTTTACTTTTCCAAGAGTCGGGGTCAGAACCTTCTGCTTTATATATTTATTTTCCTTGCTTGTGCCCAAACCGATCAACCAAGTAACTTCCTAAATTTTTTTACCTCATCACCTATGCTACCAATCTGCTGCCGTGGAGATCCAATTTATCGCTGGCTTCTTCCAGGGTGACACTTTTTGGGATATCACCTCAGCCCTTGCCACCTCATTGTTGATGGCATACTCTTATTTTCCACGTACCCTCTAATTTCTTCTAGGAGTGGGGTCATTTCTACGTCACCAAATATAAACACTGATATTGGTTTATCCCAAAATGTAGTGGCTGACTCAATAAGCTCTCTACACGGGGTGACTTGCATAAGGGATGACAAGTTTCTTAATGCTTTCTTTACCATGCTTTGTCCATAGTACCCCAAGTCTGACCACCAATGCTTCATGTGCGGTGGCATGCACCAAACGATGTGGTATGAAGTTGGGATGGCCATTAAATCTGCAAAACAAAGTGTTAGTCTACCCTAGCCCCCAAAGAGCAAATGACATTATTTTGACATAATTGTCTCTCAAAATGCACACTAATAGTGAGCCGTTCTTTTCAGGTTCATGGGATCCCTTAGAACTTTGGGCCAGGTTTTCTAACATGACATCCTAGGATTTTGGGATGTTTATTCCTTAGTAAAGGTATAAATGGTTTGGCTTTAGGAATAAGAGTGGTTTTGACATGGTTCCCTCAAGTGGAAAATTTGAGAGAAGGAAAGATCATGTTTGTCGATGCACCGCTGATCGACCGATCCACAAGGCATTTCTCGAAGGGTGTTTTAGGAAAGAACATCCGTGCAACTACACAATCGTTCAAAAAGAAAATAAAGGAGGTTCCAATCGGAGGAGAGTGAGGGGAATTCTAGTTATATAAAACAGTAACACATTGCATATAGAAACATACAATAGCATGCTTTAGCAAAATAAATAAACATCAAAACGCATAACCAATAAAAGGGGAAGTGGGGAAGGGATAGACATGAAGAAATGTTTATAACATGTAAAAGGGAAAGGAGAAGAGACTAATATATAACAATAAATCATGATATAAAAAATAAAAGAGATAAGGTAATTACGTAAAAATAAAACAAAGAAAGCAACAGAATCCCACAAAAACCACCAACTCGTAATGGTTAAAACTTAAGGACCCCAACAAAGTCTCCACTCTGTCGTGCCCCATTTTTCAGTCGAAAAGTGGAATTCAACGTGATCACTCTTTTTGGGATGAAACAAGATAAATGTTTAGATTTGGTGATGTAGAAATGAACCCACTCCTAGAAGAAATTAGAGGGTACGTAGAAAAAAAGAGTATGCCATCAACAATGAGGTGGCAAAGGGCTGAGGTGATCATCCCAAAAAGTGTCACTCTGGAAGAAGCCAGCAATAAATTGGGTCTCCATGGTAGCAGATTGGTAGCATATATGATGAGGTCAAAAATTTCAGGCAGTTACTTGGTTGATCGGTTTGGGAACAAGCAAGGAAAAGAAATATATAAAGCAGAAGGTTCTGACCCCGACTCTTGGGAAAGTAAATGAACCTTTGCATTCGTCGTCTACTTCCTAGGAATGGTGATCTTCCCAATTGGGGAGGAAGAAGTAGTACATACTCATATGATCATTGTATTCGATGCCTTGAGTAATGGAATTGAAAAGAGGTCTTGCACGATTATACCCATGATAGTGGCAGACATTTATCGATCCCTCGGTTGTTGCAAAAATGGGGCTAAACACTTCAAGGGTTGAAACTTGCTACTACAATTATGGTTGATTGAGCATTTCAAAAAAGTTTGTGGCATGCAAAGCATGCATAGGTCTATTGGAACTAACAACATCACCGCACATGATACCCGAGTCACATTGGGAGTCAAAAAGATCAAATGACCGGATGAGGTAGAAAAGTGGGGACAAATATTGGGCACTTTGACTGAAGACTCCATCCAATGGATGTTCGTATGGTTCCCTAGCACAAATTTTATGGTCTCCACCTAACAACAAGAACCTTTGATTTTGATAGGACTTCATGAATTGCAACCATATGCTCCTACCAGAGTAATGAGACAGGCAGGAAGGAAGCAAGTAATCTCAAGGGTTACTAACATGGACGCCTACCGAGTCGATTACCAAGACAATAAGATCCCAAATGCCAACAACATTGCCAAGACTTGGGGAAAAAAGACTCATCTAGATAAAGAGAGTATTGCAGCAGACAGGTACCATGCGGGCTACAAGGTAGGCTACATCGAGTGGTTGTACACATATTTGAAAAACAAAATTACCCCATGCATCAAGAGGGGTAAACATATCAATGACAAGGAAGCCGAAGTACAAGCCCTCTATCATAAGTTTAAGAAGAGGAATTTGGAATCCGAAGCACACCACCACTAGATAATTATGGAGAATGCCAAGGAAATTTCCGACATATGGAAAAAGTTGAAATCTTGGAAGCACCATTCTCTGACCGTGGAAAGAAAGGTGCAAGAACTCCGTGATGAATTCAACAAACAAGGAAAGAACTGTCTTAATATTGGAAGCATGGGAGAAAATTTAGTACTATCTTATCTCATGAAAAGACCCCACCGTTTTGACAAAGCCTTGGAAGCCTACAAGAATGAGGAATAATAAAAGGATGTGTTTAGAATTTAGTTTGGCATTTTTTTTTCCAGACATTCTTGTATTTATTTTTTTGCAATTTTGAGACAATTCGAATGAAATAAAGTTTAATTTTCTTTTAGGGTTTATCTTTTAGCAAATGACATTTTTCTATGGCATGATTATCTGTCAAACAACGATAGGCTTACCTCTGGCTCAGAAGAGGCTCCTAAAATAGGAAATGTCGAACAATGTGCCTTGCTATGTGTTAATCTGATTCATTCCTTTATATCACTAATACACTAATTTCTTCACCTTTGTTGTTTTGTTTCTCCCCCCCACAAGTTGATTTGTGCATCCTGGCCTATCACACCCATTCAAAAAGGGCTTTTCCTCTTCCTACAGGTCTCAAAAACAAAGAAGCGATGGATAAAGAGGGTGCTAGTTCTGAAGGAGATAGTGTTGCCGAGAAAAACGAAATAATACTAAAAATGGAGCAAAGGATTTTGGAGTTACAAGGAGAGATAGAGCAAGTGTACAATCTAGCCAAGCTGTCGCTTAATCTGAATACTCCTAAATTGCAAGCCAATAGTTATGCTATACCAAAGTCCCAAAGTGTGCCTAACCCTCCAATGCCTCCCCCTTAGGCTCAAAACTTCACAAATGTCCAAAGCCTCCCAAATCCCATCCCGAAAACCCTAAATATCCTAACTCCACTATATATGCTTACCCACCATACTCAAGATCCTAAGAACTCTACTTACTCATCCCCACAAAAGCCTCAGAATCCAAACTTATTCCACCATTACGCATCCGATAGCCATACCTAGAATCCCATCTATGTCGAAACCCTTCCACCCACTTGTTCTCAACCCGTATTTAAGAATCTAGAGAATAACTTCATGATGTAGGCCGTGGTTGAGAGGCTGAGACAATTAGAGGGAAGCAAAACAATGAAAGGTCTAAAATATGAGGACCTTTGCATTCATCCTGACATGGAATTGCCGGAAGGGTATAAGCCTCCCAAGTTTGAGATGTACAATGGAATCGGGATCCCAAGGCACACCTTCGTGTGTATTGTGATAAACTGACAAGATTAGGGAAGAATGAAAAGATTAGAATGAAGTTATTCATGAGATGCCTCATGGGAGAGGCTCTCACGTGGTATATCAAAAAAGATGTGAAGAAGTGGGCTGGCTGGCTTGACATGGCCTGTATTTTCATCGAAAGATTCGGATACAACATAGACAACGCTCTCAGTTGGTTGTACATGTAGGCATTAAGGAAGAAACCCAATAATCCCTTCCAAGAGTATGCTATAAGGTGGAGAGCTGAAGCTATAAGAGCTCGGACTCCAGTCAAAGAACAACAAATGAAAGAGTACTTTGTTAAGGCACAAGAGCCGTAAAACCTTGACAAATTGTTGACAGTTACAGACAAGAGTTTTTCTAAGATTATCAGGATAAGAGAAATGTTCAAAGATTGCCTAAAAGTGGTAGCACCATCAACTTAAATGCTCAATTTAGAGGAGCTGTAGAGAATAAAAAGAAGAAAGAGGTAGGGGCTGTGATGGTGGCCCAACCTTCGACGAGCTCTCTGAGCTGTCAAACCTTTGCTTCATCCCATCCACCTTACCCACAACCCCCTCCACCTTACCCAACACTCCCTACCCACTAAAAATGCCCTACCAAACTCCACTATACCAAACGTCTGCTCATTATGAAATGCACCCATAATTCTCAAATATTTTTTATCCCATATACAATGCCCAACCAATCCAAGTTCAAACACCCCGACCTATTCAGACCTCTGCTGCCAAGCTTGTTGCTCCCAAAGGTAACTTAAAAAAAAACAATATACGCCCTTAGTCGAACCCTTGGCTCAACTATATGAACAGCTCAAAGAAGCAAGTCGCATCCACCCATTCCTGCCGTGCAAGTCGATACTAAATCTTAGTGATATCAACTTAATCAAATTTGTGCCTACCATTCTGGGATGAGAGGATATCCTATTGAGTCATGATTTGCCTTGAAGAGTTGTTGAACAAAGGTCGTTCATTTGAAGGACTCAGAACCAAATATTACCAACATTCCTCTTCTAGACCATCACATGAATATGTTTGATATTGATGAACATGTAGACTTGGAACAATGACAATTCTGGGCATAAATTATGAACTAGGGTAGAATTTTGAGATGATCTCAAAAATTCCTACAAATAGACTTTGGAATTCTTGCAACAAGATAGCTCTACATGGGACAAAAAATTTGAGCGGTCCTAAAAAATTTACTAAATAATAGGACAAGGTCTTATAAGATGTTGTATTATCTCAAGACATGTCACAGTCAATGATTCAACAACATTTCGCATTTTACAACATACTTTACTTATCACCTTTAAATGACAAATATTTGCAAACATGATTTTTCCTTTAAATAATTATTTATTTTTTGTCTACCCGCGTGAAGACCCGGACGAGGCTCATAAATGAGATGACGACATAAAAAAAAGACACTTCAATCGAGGCAGAGTCATAAATCAACCTCCCCCTTTTTATAAAGTCACAATTTATCTTTAAGTACAGGATTAACAGGTGCAGATGATAGGAATCACTCCATCACGAGAGGCCCCACGGTCAATCCAACATCATTTACAGAAGCCCAACAGCTAATCCAACAGTATGGATACATGAAAGGCAGGTGAGTTTCAAGTTGAACTTATGGGGCGTATGGATAAATAGGGTGATATTTCGAATACAGGAATGAAAATTGTTTCTGTTTGTTACTCTTTTTCTGTTACCTGTGCACTTTACAACATACTAAATAACAAAGGTTAGGAATGGAAGAAACAACCAATTGATAAACATAAAGTGAATGTGGAAATAAAGGAAGCGTATTTATTGTAATGTTGAATCAACCATTGGATTTCTCGATATGATGTTGGATCAACTGTTTGGCTTCTCGATACTGCATTGGATCAGATATTTGGATTTCTTGATATGATGTTGGATTGGTTTTTATACCTCTTAATACAGCATTGGATCAGCTATTTGGCTTCTTTATATAGCGTTGGATAAGTTGTTGGGCCTCTTAATGCAGTGTAGATCAGCTATTTGGCTTCTCGATATGATGTTGGATTAGTCATTGGATCTCTCGAGGCAGCATTGGATCAGCTATTTGGCTTCTTGGTATGATATTAGATCGGTGGTTGGGCTTATCGATGTGACATTGGATCGGTTATTGGGCCTCTCGATACAACATTGGATCAGATGTTAGGCTTCTCGATATAATGTTGGATCAGCTGTTGGACCTTTCGATGTGGCATTGGATCGGCTATTAGTCTCTCGTGATAGAGTGATTCTTATCATCTTATTGGTCCTTCCGCTTTTAACTCAACTAGATAAACATGTTTAGCACGGATACATGTATATATCAAAGATTAAATAATGTAGTGAAAATAACCGCAATAATAATGATAAGAGAAAATACGAAAGCGTATCTGTTGTACTGTTGGATCAGTTGTTGGGCTTCTCAACATGATGTTGGATTGGCCGTTGGGCCTCTCGTGATGGAGTGATTCCTGTCATTTGTACCTATTAATCTTGTACTCAAATAAAAATTATGACTTTGTAAAAAGAGGGAGGTTGATTTGTGACTCTGCCTCGATTGAAGTGTCTTTTTTTATGTCGTCGTATCTTTGATGAGCCTCGTTCGGGTCTTTACTCGGGTAGACAGAAAATAAATAATTGTTTAAAGGAAAAATCATGTTTGTAAATAGTTGTCATTTAAAGGTGATAAGTAAAGTATGTTGTAAAATGCGAAATATTGCTGAATCATTGACTATGACATGTTTTGAAATAATACAACATCTTATAATACCTTGTTCTTTTGTTTAGAAATTTTTTTAGGACCGCTCAAAAATTTCTGTCCCAGGTTAGAGCTATCTTGTTGCAAGAATTCCAAAGTCTATTCGTAGGAATTTTTGAGGTCATCTCAAAATTCTGCCCAGTTCATAATTTATGCCAATGTCATGCCCATATAGAATTTTGGAGGTCCTCTCAAAAATTCTGCCCCAGTTTCAATGCTCATAGAGAAGGAAAAAGATAATTTTGTTATAATGCGACCGAACTCCACAGAAGCACCTATGTATCCCTCTTAAACGGGAATCAGGTTAACCGTAGTTCTAAATTTTGTAATAGGGCATGAAAGATTAAACAACAATATCTCTTGATAACGTCTGAATCAATGGGCTTATACCCAACTACGCCATTCATTTTTGCAAGCATGAGTGATCCTCCTGTTAAGACTTGATGAACCACGTACGAGCTCCTGTTTTAACATCAATTGTCCAAGCGTGAATTGTCTTGACTTATCTTTCAAATCTAATAAATTCCCCGGAGACTTCATTTTTGTATGATCTCGTTATGTGTCACAGACTTAGATTCAACAAATTAAAAAGCGATTTTATTTGAAAAAATAAATAGGAAACAACAATAATTCAAAAAAAGCCCTTATTAATTATGCTAGATTGAGCATTCTTATTTTTGTTCTCCACAGCTCCTCCAGATTGAGCGTTCAAGTTGATGATGCTACCATTTTTTAGGCAATCTTCGAACATTTTTCTGTTCCTGATGATCTCAGAAAAACTCTTATCCATAACTGTCAATAGTTTGTTAAGGTATTGTGGCTCTTGTGCCTTAACAAAGTACTCTTTCATTTGTTGTTCTTTGACTGGAGGCCGAGCCCTTGTATCTTCAGCCCTCCACCTCATAGCATACTCTCGAAAGGACTCATTGGGTTTCTTCCTCAATTCCTGCATGTAAGACCAACTAGGAGCATCATCTATGTTGTATCCAAATCTTTTGACGAAGCTGGAGGCTATGTCAAGCCAGCCCACCCACTTTTTCACATCTTGTTCAATATATCATGTGAGAGCCTCTCCCATGAGGCTTCTCATAAATATCTTCATTCTAATCTTCTCATTCTTCCCTATCCTGCTAGTTTATCATAATACACACGGAAGTGTGCCTTAGGATCCCCAGTCCCGTTGTACAACTCAAACTTGGAAGGCTTATACCCTTCCAGAAATTCCACATTAGGATGAATGCACAGATCCCCATAGTTAATACCTTTCATTCCTTTGCTTCCCTCTAATTCTCTCAGCCTCTTAACCACGGCCTACATTGTACAGTTATTCTCTGTTGTCTCAAATGCGAGTTGAGGACAAGTGGGTGAAAGGTTTTCAACATAGATGGAATTAAGGTTATTACTACCAGATGCGTGATGGTGATATAAGTTCAGATTCTAGGGCTTTTACGGAGAAAGATAAGTAGAATTCTTAGGATCTTGAACATGGTGGGTAGGAATATATGGTGTAGTTGGGATATTTTGGTTGTTTGGGATGGGATTTGGGAGGCTTTGGACATTTGCAAGAATTTGAGTCTAGGGAGGATTCATTGGAGGGTTGGGAACACTTTGGGACTTCGGTATGGCATAGCTATCGGCTTGAAATTCAGTAATATTCAGATTAAGAGACAGCTTGGCCAGATTGTGCACTTGCTCTTGTTCCCCTTGTTACTCCAAAATCCTTTGCTCCATTTTTAGTATTATGTCATTTTGCCCGACAACACTATCTCCTTCAGAACTAGCACCCTCCTTATCCATTGCTATTTGCTTCTTTGTTTTTGAGACCTATAGGAAGAGGGGGAGGATAAAAAGGAGCCCCTTTTAAATAGGTGTGATAGGCTAAGGTGTACAAATCAACCTATGGGGAGAGAAAAACAAAACAACAAAAGGTGAAGAAATTAGTGTGTTCGTGATATAAAAGAATGAATCAGATTAACTCATAGCAAGCATGTATTTTGAAATTTCCTATTGTGGCAGTCTCTTTTGATCTAAAGGTAGGCCTACCGTTGTTTGAGAGTTTGAAAGATTGTGAAAAATTATTTGAAAAAGAATTCTAATTTTCACCCTTATGACATTATGGGAAGGTGAAAGAAATGGAGGATATAATTTGATAGAAAAACTGAAGATTGTTTGACATTTCCAAATATTAGGACATTTTGTAAAACAAAGAAAAAAGGAAGAGGATGACCGCACCCTATAAAGGATTGCTTGCCTATCTTGTTAGAACAAGAATCAGGCCAAACGTAGTTCAAAATTTTGAGAGTTGTAGAATTTAAAAGCAAATGGGCATGAACTGGAGGCTTTTGAATAGGCCCTAAGAGCGTATTGTAATGTCCTAACATGACAAGAATTTTAAGGGTAAAGACTTCTAAAGTGAGGAACACTAAAAGTAAAGAGTGGCTAAGACAAAAATGAAAACAACTGTACAGGTAAAATATCAAAATATTCATAGAAATGCAACATATAGCAAATAATATGCATTCTTATGGGGTTGTGAACCCCTTTGGACTTTGAATGGGACTAGCATTCAACGCATCAAGGATGTCAAGACATCCTACGTTGAATGAGATGCATATTCCTTAGTAAAAGAAGTATGTAGCCAAGACCTAAAGGATAAGAGTGGGTTTATGACATGGTTCCCTCGAGTAGACAACTCAAGAGTGGGAAAGCTTGTGACTGTCGATACACCGCTGATTCAATTACTCATTTACGAAAAATATTTTCTTAATTGATTGACTAGTATATTTTCCTCCACTTAATTGATTCAGTTTAACAATTGATTTTTTCTTTTTGAAATATTTTGTTTTCCTTTCTTTCCATCACAGATCAATCTCCTTACATATTTCTTCCTTTTAATTCTTGACTCTCCCCACTATATAAGACTCTCCTTTTCATTGTATTAGAAAGACATCTCATATGCTATTAACTTACTACAACATATACTTTCTCACTCTAATACAAAGAAAAAAATATTTTCTCAAGTTCTTTGGTTCAGGGTTTCGACGAAGTTCT
>NW_025881590.1:0-1840 GCF_002878395.1 Capsicum annuum
GATTACATATCTTTATTTTTGAACTTGTTGGTAACTTGCTTGGCTTATTATTTTTGTGAATGCATACGTCGTCATTCATGTTATTGGAAACTATCAGGTTAGACATAGTTCATCGACTATTACATATCTTTGTTTTTGAACTTGTTGGTGAACAATGAACTCGAGTATAATTGACTCTTGATAAATCACTTAGAGTATATCTTTTTGTTGTCATTCATGTTATTGAAAGATATTAGGTTAGACATATCTTTGTTTTTGAACTTGTTGGTGAACAATGAACTCGAGTATAATTGACTCTTGATAAATCACTTAGAGTATATCTTTTTGTTGTCATTCATGTTATTGAAAGATATTAGGTTAAGCATAGTTCATCGACTATTACTTATCTTTGTTTTTGAACTTGTTGGTGAACACTAAACTCGAGTATCATTGACTCTTCATCTATCACTGTTGAGTATATCTTTTTGTTGTCATTCATGTTACTGGAAGCTATCAGGTCAAACATAGTTCATCGATGATTACATATCTTTACTTTTGAACTAGCTTTTGGGGAACAATGAACTTAGAGTATATCTTTTTGTCGCCATTCATGTTATTGAAAGCTATCAGGTCAGGCATAGTTCAATGACGATTACATATCTTTATTTTTGAACTTGTTGGTGAACAATGAACTCGAGTATTATTGACTCTTCATATATCACTTTTGAGTATATCTTTTTGTTGCCATTCATGTTATTGGAAGCTATCAAGTCAGGCATAGCTCGTCGACGATCCATTCATGTTATTGGAAGTTATCAAGTCAGGCATAGCTCATCGACGAATTACATATCTTTATTTTTAAACTTGTTGTTGAACAATGAACTCGAGTATCATTGACTCTTCATATATCACTTAAAGCATATCTTTTTGTCGTCATTCATGCTAGTGGAAGCTACCAGGTCAGACATAGTTCATCGACGATTACATATCTTTATTTTTAAACTTGTTGATGAACAATGAACTCGAGAATTATTGACTTTTCATATGTCACTTAGATTATATCTTTTTGTTGTCCTTCATGTAATTAAAAGCAGTCAGGTCAAGCATAGTTCATTGACGATTACATATTTTTATTTTTGAACTTGTTTGTGAACAATGAACTCGAGTATCATTGACTCTTCATAAATCACTTAGAGTATATCTTTTTGTTGTCATTCATGTTATTGGAAGCTATCAGGTCAAGCATAGTTCATCGACGATTACATATCTTTATTTTTGAACTTATTGGTGAACAATGAACTCAGAGTATCATTGACTCTTCATATATCACTTAAGAGTATATTTTTGTTGTCATTCATGTTATTGGAAGCTGTTAGGTCAAGCATAGTTCATCGACGATGACATATCTTTATATTTGAACTTGTTGGTGAATAATGAACCCGAGTATCATTGACTCTTCATATGTCAATTAGAGTATATCTTTTTGTTGTCATTCATGTTATTGGAAGCTATCAGGTCAGGCATAGTTTATCGATGATTACATATATCTTTATTTTTTATCTTCCATGGTGAACAATGAACTGGTCATTCATGTATGTTATTTAAAGTAATAAGGTCACACATAGTTCATCGAAGATTACATACCTTTATTTATAAATTTCATGGCGAACTTTTCCAAATTTCATGACAAACAATTAACTTGAGTTCCGTTGATTTTTCATATCACTTATACTTTTTTGTTGTCATTCATGTTATTGAAAGTTATCAGGTCAAGCATGGTTCATCAATGATTATGTACCTTTATTTTTAAATTTCATGGTGAACAATTAACTTGAGTACCATTGATTCTTCATATCACTTA
>NW_025881591.1:0-4016 GCF_002878395.1 Capsicum annuum
CTCAATTGAAGTTGTAGTTCACCCTAATGTACTCATCCCTAGTTCTATCTAAATAAATTTAGGCATTACTTAAATAATATGTTAATATGAAACATTTTGGCTCAGAGTGATTGATCGATGACTCGGATAGGGAGGAATGCAATACCAACATCATGTAATCGGTCCATGTCGTATGGGCACCTCAAACACACCTATACCAAAGGTTTCCCCAATATTCCAACCCAATCATCATCACATTAATCAAAAGGGTCAGATAAATTCTGGCCATATAATAAGGTAGCAGAAATATAACTAGGTGCCAAGGTTTAACAAAGTCTAACCATTTCACAATCATCAATACACTAGCCAATATATACCCAAGTCCACAGTCATCCATAATGCCTCTATACAAATCAAAGTTTAGAAATGTATATGTCAAAACAAGCCCTCAACAATAGCCAAAACAAGTCAAGGTAAGACTAAGTCTAAAGTTAAGGAACCACGAATGAATGTCTTTTGAAGTAGGAAGCTCACCTATCCAAGCCACTGCACTAACCGCTTCTATCACCTAATCACTGTACAGGAAGAGAAGATGATGCTCCAACCCCCATGTCGTGTAGAGACATATTGTCCGAAGACGGTTAACGATTGGAGAGCTAGCATGTAACTTAAGGATAAGGATAAAATAACATGATCATTCAATGCAAGTCAATATATCATCTTATATCATATTCATATACTTATCCTTACACATAGTTTTTCCACACACTAATCAAGATATTAAGGCTCAATAATATTCTTGAACATATACTCTTTCACATAGATACACACAACTTGTTTTTATTATACCATAAAGGGAACAAGACTTGGCATACATTCTCAATACACTTATTCCCATGTCATGATGTGGACAACTATGACCTCCCAAACTTAATGATTCAAATATACTTGATTAAGTGAGGTTCACGTACCCCGAATAAACTTGTCAGACAAAGGAATCAAACCACGAGTCATCTAGACTAGGGACTCAAACCGCTAGTCATGTCATCGGGCAAGGGACTCAAACCACATGCCTCTTCATTTGACTAGGGACTCGAACTTCTAGTCATTCTATCAGACTAAGGACTCGAACCACTAGTTATTTTATCAAATGAAGTATTTTAACTTCAATAGATCTCTTTGGATGAGGGACTTAAACAACAAGCCATATTATCAGTCTAGGGACTAAAACTAGGAGATATTTCATCGGGCTAGGGACTTGAACCACTAGCCTTTTCAATGGACTAGAGACTCAAACCACTAGTCATTCTGTTACCAATATTAGGAGGTATTCAAACTCTTAACCCATTTTACTTAATTCATTTAAACCCATACAATCCATGTCACATTTAAAGGTTTTAGCTAACTTAGCCAATTCAACATTATATATGACGACATGGTCCTTATGGAAGCCTTCATTGCTCGAACATTTCAGTAGGCAAATGCCTTCATTCAATTCATCATACAATTCAACTATGGTCCTAAAAACCCACACAAACTATTTACATTTCATTACAATCTTATACCACATTGCCACCATACTTAGATTCAATCACACAATTCAAGTTCATTATTCATATTGAGGGTTTTACCCTCTCATTAGCCATTAACCAACAAGGTTATCAATTCCACATTACATGGCTTACCAAGCCTCTAAAATATTATTTATCAATCATTTATGACTATTGGTCCATTGCCCTAGTCCAACACATCACCATTCATTGACTGGATAATTCACTTAGATATTTTCACAAACACTCTATGTGCATACATTTAACAAGGCCATTTTCATGTTAGAAATCGCCAAGATTAGGGTTACTCAAGACCCACATGTTAAATCACATATAACAAGTATTCATATACGCTTGTCATCATTAATAACAAGAATAAACACAAGTTTAAGTAAGAATCATCATTATTCATCATTTAGCAACAAATCCCTTTTCATTTGATTTCAAAACCACCAAGTACACTTACTAATCCAAGTGTAAAATACATGGGTTCAGAGTTATTTATAAAGAGAAAGAGGTACATGCCTTAAACAAGATGATACACCAAGAATCTTGAATATTTCTTTCCATTAGATGAGCACCTTCCAAACCTTGCCCTCCAATCTTGCTTCAAGAAACTTTTAAAGTATTTTTGAGTGTTTGAGCCTTTTAAAACAAATACTTAGGAGGCCACAATGCTTTATATATTGAAGGGACTTACGGTCTTGGGTAAGGAAAATAAGCTCAAGGTCTTTGGTTAAAATATGAAAACTGAACTCATCCAGGGGTATGACTCTCCCTACTAAGGAACACCCTAGGGTATGAGTGGTACCTTGAATCATACCCTAGGATTCTCCTAGGTCACCTACATTGCTAGGGGTATGAGTAGTCACCCTTGAGTTGTATCCAAAGGGTATGACTCACCCCAACTTGTAACAAAAATAGTCCACTTGAGTTGAGACTTCACTCTATACGATTGAGTAGTATACGACTTGTATGCATTAGTTACGACCAAGGGGAGACTATATCATATAGTGGATAGTGTGTTATCCTCAGTATGCTGCCTAGGATATGAAAGGGGAAGGAAAGGTAGGTATGACTCGTATCCAAGGGTACAACTCAATCCCCTAATTGTACCAGACTCCGAGGCATAAAAATGAAGTTGTTTTTCAATAATTCAAAGCCTAGGTATTTCAATTCTCCCCCACTTGGAGCATTCGTTGGTGAATGACGAGTAAGGGAAGTATAAACACAAGTTAACACATTATCACGTATCAAAACAACTTTCAACGAGTTAAAAAAACACACAACAAGAATGAAACGCAACACATATCATGATATTATCAATCAATTGTTCACTGCATCAACTTTGGGATTCAAGCCCATCATTTATCAAAGCCATTTGGCTCTTTCAAGGATTAGGGACTCAAACCCATTATAATTTAGGGACTCGAACCCATTATCTGCCCAAGACATAAGTCAATTCAAAAAGATTAACAGATACCTAAATCACAAGTTTTTATAATAGAAAACAAACACAAATACTTGGATTTCATGTCCTCCTCTGCCTATCAAGTAGCCTCCTCGGACTTTTGGTTCCTCCATAGAACCTTCACTGAAGTGACTTTTTTTTTTCGTAACCATCGAACTTGATGATCTAAGATCCTCACCAAGACCTCATCATAGGACAAGAAGTCCAAACCATTGACATTTTCTAATGGAACAACCATCGAAGGATCACCCACACATTTATGCGACAAGGAGACATCGAAAATTGGTTGAATGGAGTTCATACTAGAAGGAAACTCCAACTCATAGGCAACATTGCCAACCCTTTTTACAATCAAGTAGGGACCAACATACGGGGGACTAAGATTCCCTTTTTTACCAAACGGAATCACTCCCTTTATGAGAGACACTTTTAAGAATACCCAATTGCCAACACTAAACTCTAAGTCCCTATGCCTTACATCCGCATAGGAATTTTTGATACTTTGAGCGGTTTTCAATAAATCACAAATTACCTTCACCTTTTCTAAGTCTTGGTGAACTAGATCGGGGCCAAGCAACTTACCCTCGCCAACTTCGTACCACCCAATAGGAGATCGCCATCTCCTACCATACAATGCCTCAAAAGGTGCCATGGTAATACTAGAGTGGTAACTATTATTATAGGAGAATTCAATCAAAGGAAAGTAGTCATACCAACTATCACCATAATCAATCACTCAAGCCCACAACATATCTTCCAAAGTTTGGGTAGTACTCTCCATTTACCTATTTGTTTGTTGGTGGAAAGTGGTACTAAGGCACACTCTAGTACATAAACCCCTTTGGAACAACTTCCAAAAGTGGGATGAAAATAGAGGACCACGATTTGAAATGATAGAAATTGGAGCACAATGCAACTTCCCGATCTCCGCAAGATACAACTTAGCATAATCTTCAATTGAGAAATTAGTCCTCATGGGAAAAAATTGAGCGGACTTGGTAATTCTATCAACAATC
>NW_025881592.1:0-2790 GCF_002878395.1 Capsicum annuum
TCACTTGTTCTTGCATGCAGAACAAGTAATTAGCAAAAGATTGGTTTTTTGATTTTTCCGTTTCACTATTTTGCAAAAAAATAAAAATAAAAATAAAGAAGAAAGGAATGTCATATAATTAAAAAATATTAACATTTTACATGTAGATGGTAATGTGGCATAGTCACATGATTTTTTTTTTATTGGAATTTCGTTAAAAGGGAGAGGTATTTTTGAGCCAAATATTTAACAGAGGGATATTTTTGAGTCATTTCAGATAGTTCAGGGCATTTTTGATCCTTTTTCGAATTCCGTTAGAGAGAGAGATATTTTTTAGCCAAATATTTAATGGAGGGGTATTTTTGAGCCAAAAATCTAACGAGCGGCATTTTTAAGCTATTTCAAATAGTTTGGGAGTATTTTTGAACCTTTTTCGTTATTAAAAAGCAAAAGTAGGTATGTAAGAAGCACTTTGTTGCGCTGTAAACAATTAATAAATAAAAAAAAAAATGCAACTTCAATACCACAACTGCAGCGTAAAGTATCAAAGGAAATTGAGGTCAGTAGGTTGATATTTGTCTAGAAGAAAAGGTTTCAACTGCAATAAGCTGAGACTAAATCTGCTAAAGTCGATAAAATACCTGAAACTGTTGAGGCGAAACAAGATACCGCAGCAGAGGAAATCTTGTTAATGAATGCATATAAAACACAAATAGGCAGGCACATGCGCGAACATACACATATTATATCTAAGCTTTTCGACAAAATAGTGTCTGCTAACATCTCTTGTTACATGCATAAAAATACACAAATATGCACTTGAGCACATGCTCACAACGGATATGCACCACACACAACACATTATATTCAGAGTGTTGCAAGAAATATCTCTCTGTACATGCATAAAAACATACACGTGTGGGTACATGTTCACAAAATGCATATGCATGCGAACACATACTATTTTGAAAATTATCGACGAAACAATGTCTGATGATATTTCTTGACAATACATGCATAACAACATACGCGGGCGCGCACATATACATATATATTATACTGAAAATTTTCAACGAAATGGCGTCTGCTGACATCACTTGTTCTTGCATGCAGAAAAACAATAGAGTTAATACATAAAAATGACTCTAAACTTGACACTAAATTATAACTTTGACCTTAAACTTTGATAGTACACAAATAGAACCTTTAACTATTCAAAACCTGAACAAATATGACCTCCGATTTTGCAACCCCATGCGAGAGTTTCACTCACGCCTACGAGGAATGGTAATCCAATCACACGGTGACACATCGTTAAAAGGGCGGACTTGGAGGGAGGTCATATTTGTGTAGTTTTGAATAGTTAAAGGTCATATTTGTGCACTGTCAAAGTTTTGCTTTTTGTGTTAAAAAGGCGTTGTTTTATTATTATTATTATTATTATTATTATTATTATTATTATTATTATTATTATTATTATTATTATTATTATTATTATTATTATTATTTCTATAGTTGCAACACCTAGCTTTTTTTCTAATTAAAAAATCGAACCCGCGCACACTACTAAAAAAATCGGTAAAAACGACCACAAAAATCGACCACACGTGGTCGGTGTATGGTTGTTTTTTCAAAAAAAAAAAAATTAATTAATTTTTTTAAAAAAAACCGACCACAAGTGGTCGGTTTTATATTTTAAAAAAATCAAAATAATTATTACAATAATTTTAATAATTACAATTATTTATTTAACAAACAAAAATTAAAAAAAAAAAAACTGACCACTTGTGGTCGATTTTTTTAAAAATATAATTAAAAAATATTTATAAAAACCGACTGTGGTCGGTTTTTAAAAATACTTTTTAAATTTATTTTTAAAAAAACCGGCCACAAGTGGTCGGTTTTTTAAAAAAATTTAATTAAAAAATATTTAAATAAACCAACCACTTGTGGTAGGTTTTTAAAAATACTTTTTAAATTTATTATTAAAAAAAACGACCACAAGTGGTCGGTTTTTTTAAAAAATTTAATTAAAAAATATTTTAAAAAAACGACCACTTGTGGTAGATTTTTAAAAATTCTTTTTTAAATTTATTTTTAAAAAAACCGACCACTTGTGGTCAGTTTTGTTTTAAAATTTAATTAAAAAATATTTTAAAAACGGACCACCTGTGGTCGGTTTTTAAAAACTCTTTTTTAATTTATTTTTTAAAAAACCGACCACTTGTGGTTGGTTTTTGAACTAAAAAAAAGTAAATATTTTTTAGTAACACCTAATTATATATTTGTAATCAAATATATATATATATTATTTTCATTAAAAATAATTATATATATAATGTAATATATATCTAATTTTTTAAAATTACAATGATCACACGTAGTCGATAACCAGCATAATAATAATAAAATTCAATAATTCTTAAATTTTGTGACAAAATTACACTAAAAAAATAATTCAAATAAAATAAACAAATTACGTTAAACATAATCTTTATCTTTTACTTATGTTTCAACATATAAAATAAATATTTTCCTTTGTATATACGGTAAATGACGTTAAACATGCATAATCTTTGTATAATGAATATTTGTATATCTATATGTCATACCGTTGAGATAATGCTATTATGTTACTATTCCAGTCATATTTAATAATGTAATATATAAATGATAATTCATCAGAAAATAACGAACGTGTTCTATTATAAGGTAATATACTTGTGGATGTGATATATATAGTACGCATTCAAGAGTTCATATATATATATATATATATATATATATATATATATATATATATATATATAT
>NW_025881593.1:0-3202 GCF_002878395.1 Capsicum annuum
CAATAGTTCAAAATCATTCAAAACCAATGACATAATCAAATGCATATACATATATATTACATGTCGGGTTAGGGAACAAGGCTTAACGTGTGCTTTAAAATTTTAGCCTGGATTATGTGTCTCAACTATCATTACATGTAACCATGGGTTATATGCGCCCCAGCTTTAATACTCTGGTCGGGCCCAAGTGTGTGTACTAGCAAAAATCGAAGAATAATCTCATATATATGCACGGGCGACTCGAACCTCCCAATTATATACTAAGGTGACTTAAGTACCCAATCATGTGATGATTTATGAGGGACTCAAACATCCCTAATCATGTAATAATAATGAGGGGGACTCAAACCTCCCTGGTCACATTGACCCCCTCATCGGCAAACACATTTTCCTGTATCGGTTACTCAGACCTCCACTATAACGCTTCAGCTACACAACCCCCATTAAATCCCAATTAAAACATTTAATACCCAATCCCATTCAATGAACCACAATACACAATTAGTCATGCATTGTTTGTATCATCATACCAACTACAGTGACAAGGTAACAATAACATGCCAACAAAATTACATCACTTAGGGAAATTCACAACCACCTTTGTTCAATTTTACAAATTCCCATATTTCTCATAGTTAAAAACCAATGTCACATTATGGCGTTGGGTTCATAACCAATTCATAAGTCACAAGTTTGGGGAAAATCTCAATTCCCTAGTTCATTCATCATACCCACTCACCCACAAATTGAAAACCATAATTAAAGCATGAAAAATCTTATGTAAACCATGGGAAAACATTGTTCAACAACAACCATTCAAAACCCTCAACACTTGTTATAGAACCAACATGAATATCTTATGAAAATTACTTTAAAACATGTTCTTTTAACAAACTAACAATGAGGGAAGAGTAGCCTGCCTTAGATGCCAAGAAATTTTTAGAGAAATTGACCCTTTAGCCCTTAGATGACCAACTTGATAAAACCCTAGCTTGAGTTGCTTGAGGGAATTAAGAGAGCCTTTTGGAGTGTTTAAGAAGTTACTTTGTTTGCTTATGAGTGCTAAGACACCCTAATAGGGTTATAATAAGTGGGTTTCAATTTGGGTAATAGGGGAAATGTCCAAAATGCCCTTAACTTAAAAGCTAAAAAAGTACCGCCATTGACAATAGGTCAATCGTTGATTCGTACTCACTCCTTATGTCTCGCCACCATGAGTCATAACCAAGACAGACTCTAGGATCCCCACACACTGTTGTACCTACAACTCAACTGGTACCACCTGTAATGATACCCTATGAATCATTAGGTCCAGTCATAGTCAACATAGAACCCAATTGGGTAAACACTGGACATCCTACTATTTGCACCCAATGACTCGTACCAAGTCCTTCAGCTCATAGTGAGCCACTCGTACTTAGAGTATAACTTATCCAATTAATTTCTTATTTGGTTATGATTGGCTCCATAAGACCAATAAGGACTCCCAATGACTCGTACCCTCAAATCGTACTCAGGACAGTAACTTAAGAACCATTCACTGGACACTTTATGACTAGGGTAACCTAAACCATCAGGACACATTATGACTCATCAGGTGAGTCATTGCCAAGGTAAAAATCTCAAAACTCAGAAAATTTTCAAGAACCAAAAACTCAGAGCATTACATACTCCCCCTTAGGATCATTCATCCTCGAATGATAGGATAAGGCATTTATTGGCATGATTTGATGCCACATACCACTATTCTTACCTTTAAAAAAGATAGAAACAAATATACCAACGAAATCACCATCTCCTTTAACAAAGTCAGAAAAAAAATGATATCAAGGAATGCACAAACCTTAAGCACAATTTTCCAAAATGAGAAAAAAGAATGGGTACTTTGACTTTATGTCCTCCTTATCTTCCCATGTAGCTTCCTCAACTATTTGGTTTCTCCAAAGAACCTTTACCGATGCTACATCCTTGGTCTGCAATTGATGGACTTGTCGATCCAAAATCTCAACCAAGACTTTCTCATAAGACAAGGAATCTGAAATACCAACCTCCTCTAAAGAAACAACCATTAAAGGATCACCCACATACTTTCTCAACACTAAAATATGAAACACTAGATAAATGGAGCTCAAACTAGAGGGAAACTACAATTCATATGCAACATTACCAACCCTCTTCAAAACCATATATAGACTAACATAACGGGTACTGAGTTTCTCATTCTTACTAGACCACATCACTCTCCTCATGAAGGACACCTTTAAAAACACCAATCACCAACACTGAACTCAACTCCCTACGCTTCATATCCGCGTAGGACTTCAGGCAACTTTAGGAGTCCTTAAGTCTATCCCAAGTCACCTTCACCTTCTCCATGGCTTGTCAAACCAAATAAGGGCCAAACAACTTATTTTCACTAACCTCAAATCACCCTATAGGAGACCTACACCTCCTACCATATAAAGCCTCAAACGGAGCTACCCATGCTTGAGTGATAACTGTTGTTGTAGAAAAATTCTATGAGTGAAAGGTAGTAAACGTAACCACCTCCAAAATCAAATACACAAGATTGAAGCATATATTTAAAGACCTGAATCGACCTTTTTGCTTGCCCATCCATCTGTGAGTGGAAAGAGGTACTAATGACCATCTTAGCCCTCAAACCTCGCTGGAACGACCTCCAAAAGTGAAATACGAACCGAGTACCCCAATCAAATATGATGGAAGCAAGAGTACCATTGATAATGCTCAAATTACACCTATCTTATGAGAGAGTAATCAGTCATTGTCAAATATATAACCCAACTAGGCTGGGGTCAAATCCCATAGGGAATATGGTGCTAATTAAGTTGCATGCAGATTACTTGACTTTTAATTGTTTGTTATCATAAAATAAATAGGAGGGATTTGGTTCAGCTCACAAATTAATGGTTTCAGTTTAACAAGATGAAATATGTGTTGTAGTATTCAAATTCAGAGAAATAGCAAGCTAGGGTTTTGTCCACATTGTAGTTTTCAATACATTCTAACAATGGGGTTTACGAATTCATACACGCATCGTGTTTACAAAGAAACGTATTGTATTTAACAACATAATCCTAGTGTTTCTCAACCATCAAGAACTAATTCACTTTAGTTCTCTCGAATCAAAAGCATTTACCAAAAACAATAAGAAATCTCCAAGTAGTTAATCCTGCTAAGG
>NW_025881594.1:0-9423 GCF_002878395.1 Capsicum annuum
TGTGATTTTGTGTTGATACTTAGTAACTAGAAAATGGTTAAGTGTAGAGACTTTAATGAGTATTTTTTGTTTTTTATGTGGTTTGGATAATGACTTAGTTACTTGAAAATGGTAAAATGTATAGACTTTAAGGGGGATTTTTTGTTTTAAATATGATTTTATGTTGACACTTAATAACTAGAAAATGGTTAAGTGTAGTGACTTTAAAGGGTATTTTTTGTTTTGTATGTGGTTTAGATGATGACTTAGTTACCTGAAAATGGTTAAGTGTAGAAAGTTTAAAGTGGATTTTTTCTTTTGAACGTGGTTTTGTTTTGATACTTAGTCACTTGAAGAAAGTTACGTGTAGATTCTTTAAAGGGGAATTTTTATTTAGAATGTGGTTTTGTTATGATACTTAGTCACTTGAAAAAAGTTACTTGTTGAGACTTTAAAGGAGATTTTTAATTTTGAATGTGGTTTGAATGTTGACTCATTTAATTGAAAATGGTTAAGTGTAAGGACTTTAACGGGGATTTTTTGTTTTAAATGTGGTTTGAGGAGTGACTTAGTTACTTGAAAATGATTAAGTGTAGGGACTTTAAAGGGGATTTTTCATTTTGGATGTGGTTTGGTTGGTGACTTAGTTACTTGAAAATAGTTAAGTGTAGGAATTTTAAAGGAGATTTTTAGTTTTGAATGTGGTTTTGTTGGTGACTTAGTTACTTGAAAATGGTTAAGTGTAGGGACTTTAAATGAGATTTTTTATTTTGCATGTGGTTTTGTTTTGATACTTAGTCACTTGAAAATGGTTAAGTGCAGGGACTTTAAAGGGGATTTTTTGTTTTGAATGTGGTTTTGTGTTGATACTTAGTCATTTGAAAATGGTTAAGTGTAGGGACTTTAACGGGTATTTTTTTCTTTTGTATGTGGTTTGGTTGATGACTTTGTTATTTGAACATGGTTCAGTGTAGAGACTTTAAAGGGGATTTTTTATTTTGAGTGTGGTTTTGTTTTGATGCTTAGTCACTTGAAAATAGTTACGTATAGAGACTTTAAAGGAGATTTTTTATTTTTAATGTGGGTTGGTTCCTGACTTAGTTAATTGAAAATTTTTAAGTGTAAGGACTTTAAAGGGGATCTTTTGATTTGAATGTGGTTTTGTTATGATACTTAGTCACTTGAAAAAAGTTACGTGTCGAGACTTTAAAGGGGAATTTTTATTTTGAATGTGGTTTAGTTGTTGACTTAGTTAATTGAAAATGTTTAAGTGTAGGGACTTTAAAGGGAATTTTTCAATTTGTATGTGGTTTGGTTGGTGACTTAGTTAATTTAAAATTGGTAAGTGTAGGGACTTTAAATGGGATTTTTAATTTTGAATGTGGTTTGGTTGGTGACCTAGTTACTTGAAAATGATTAAGTGTAGGGACTTTAGAGAGGATTTTTAATTTTGAATGTGGTTTGGTTGATGACTTAGTTACTTGAAAATGATTAAGTGTAGGGACTTTAAATGTAATTTTTTGTTTTGAAAGTCGTTTAATTTTGATACTTAGTCACTTGAAAATGGGTAAGTGTAGGGACTTTAAAGGGGATTTTTTTATTTCGAATGTGGTTTGGTTGGTGACTTGGTTAATTGAAAATTGTTAAGTGAAGAGACTTTAAAGGGGAATTTTTATTTTGAATGTTGTTTAGTTGTTGACTTAGTTAATTGAAAATGGTTAAGTGTAGGGACTTTAACGGATATTTTTTGTTTTTTTATGTGGTTTGGATAATGACTTAGTTACTTGAAAATGAAAAAATGTATAGACTTTAAATGGGATTTTTTTTTGACTGTGATATTGTTTTGATACTTAGTCACTTGAAAAAAGTTACGTGTAGAGACTTTAAAGGTGATTTTTAATTTTGAATGTGGTTTGGATGTTGACTTAGTTAATTGAAAATGGTTAAGTGTAAGGACTTTAATGGGGATTTTTCGTGTTAAATGTGGTTTTGTTAAGATACTTAGTCACCTGAAAATGGTTAAGTGTAGGGACTTTAAAGAGGAATTTTTTATTTCGAATGTGGTTTGGTTGGTGACTTGGTTAATTGAAAATTGTTAAGTGAAGAGACTTTAAAGGGGAATTTTTATTTTGAATTTTGTTTAGTTGTTGACTTAGTTAATTGAAAAAGGTTAAGTGTAGGAACTTTAACGGGTATTTTTATTTTTTTATGTGGTGTGGATAATGGCTTAGTTACTTGAAAATGGTAAAATGTATAGACTTTAAAGGGCATTTTTTTTTGAATGTGGTATTGTTTTGATACTTAGCCACTTGAAAAAAGTTACTTGTAGAGACTTTAATGAAGATTTTTAATTTTGAATGTGGTTTGAATGTTGACTTATTTAATTGAAAATGGTTAAGTGTAAAGACTTTAATGGGAATTTTTCGTTTTAAATGAGGTTTGGGGAGTGACTTAGTTACTTGAAAATGATTAAGTGTAGGGACTTTAAAGGGGATTTTTCATTTTGGATGTGGTTAGGTTGGTGACTTAGTTACTTGAAAATAGTTAAGTGTAGGAATTTTAAAGGAGATTTTTAGTTTTGAATGTGGTTTTGTTGGTGACTTAGTTAATTGAAAATGGTTAAGTGAAAAGACTTTAAAGGTTATTTTTCGCATTTAATATGGTTTGGTTGGTGACTTAGTTATTTGAAAATAGTTAAGTGTAGGAACTTTAAACGGGATTTTTTGTTTTCAATGTGGTTTTGTGTTGATACTTAGTCATTTGAAAATGGTTAAGTGTAGGCACTTTAACGGGTATTTTTTTGTTTTGTATGTGGTCTGGTTGATGACTTTGTTACTTGAACATGGTTCAGTGTAGAGACTTCAAAGGGGAATTTTTATTTTTAGTGTGGTTTAGTTTTGATACTTCGTCACTTGAAAATAGTTACGTGTAGAGACTTTAAAGGAGATTTTTTATTTTGAATGTGGTTTGGTTCTTGACTTAGTTAATTGAAAAAGGTTAAGTGTAAGGACTTTAAAGGGGATCTTTTGTTTTGAATGTGGTTTTGTTATGATACTTAGTCACTTGAAAAAAGTTACGTGTAGAGACTATAAAGGGGAATTTTTATTTTGAATGTGGTTTAGTTGTTGACTTAGTTAATTGAAAATGGTTAAGTGTAGGGACTTTAAAGGGAATTTTTCAATTTGTATGTGGTTTGGTTGGTGACTTAGTTAATTTAAAATTGATAAGTGTATGGACTTTAAATGGGATTTTTAATTCTGAATGTGGTTTGGTTGGTGACTTAGTTACTTGAAAATGATTAAGTGTAGGGACTTTAGAGAGGATTTTTAATTTTGAATGTGGTTTGATTGATGACTTAGTTACTTGAAAATGGTTAAGTGTAGGGACTTTAAATGTAATTTTTTGTTTTGAAAGTCGTTTTATTTTGATACTTAGTCACTTGAAAATGGGTAAGTGTAGGGGCTTTAAAGGGGATTTTTGTATTTTGAATTTGGTTTGGTTGGTGGCTTGGTTAATTGAAAATTGTTAAGTGAAGAGACTTTAAAGGGGAATTTTTATTTTCAATGTGGTTTAGTTGTTGACTTAGTTAATTGAAAATGGTTAAGTGTAGGGACTTTAAAGAGAATTTTTCGATTTGTATGTGGTTTGGTTGGTGACTTAGTTAATTTAAAATTGGTAAGTGTAGGGACTTTAAAGGGAATTTTTCATTTTGAATGTGGTTTGGTTGGTGACTTAGTTACTTGAAAATGATTAAGTGTAGGGACTTTAGAGAGGATTTTTAATTTTGAATGTGGTTTGGTTGATGACTTAGTTACTTGAAAATGGTTAAGTGTAGGGACTTTAAATGTAATTTTTTGTTTAGAAAGTCGTTTTATTTTGATACTTAGTCTCTTGAAAATGGGTAAGTGTTTGGACTTTAAAGGGGATTTTTTCATTTTGAATGTGGTTTGGTTGATGAATTGGTTAATTGAAAATAGTTAAGTGAAGAGACTTTAAACGGGATTTTTCACATTGAATGTGGTTTGGTTGGGGACTTAGTTACTTGAAAATGGTTAAGTGTAGGAACTTTAAAGGAGTTATTTTGTTTTGAATGTGGTTTTGTGCTGATACTTAGTCTCTTGAAAATGGTTAAGTGTAGGGACTTTAACGGGCATTTTTTGTTTTGTATGTGGTTTGGATATTGACTAAGTTACTTGAAAATGGTAAAATGTATAGACTTTAAAGGGGATTTTTTTTTTAATGTGGTATTGTTTTGATACTTAGTCACTTGAAAAAAGTTACTTGTAGAGACTTTAAAGGAGATTTTTAATGTTGAATGTGGTTTAAATGTTGACTTATTTAATTGAAAATGGTTAAATGTAAGGACTTTAACGGGGATTTTTTGTTTTAAATGTGGCTTGGGGAGTGACTTAGTTACTTGAAAATGATTAAGTGTAGGGACTTTAAAGGGGATTTTTTATTTTGGATGTGGTTTGGTTAGTGACTTAGTTACTTGAAAATAGTTAAGTGTAGGAACTTTAAAGGAGATTTTTAGTTTTGAATGTGGTTTTGTTGGTGACTTAGTTACTTGAAAATGGTTAAGTGTAGGGACTTTAAATGGGCTTTTTGATTTTTTATCTGGTTTTGTTTTGATACTTAGTCACTTGAAAATGGTTAAGTGCAGGGACTTGAAAGGGGATTTTTTTATTTTGAATGTGCTTTGGTTGGTGACTTAGTTAATTGAAAATAGTTAAGTGTAGGGAACATTAAAGGGAATTTTTTTGTTTTGAATGTGGTCTGGTTGATGACTTTGTTACTTGATCATGGTTAAGTGTAGAGACTTTAAAGGGGATTTTTTGTTTTGGGTGTGGTTTTGTTTTGATACTTAGTCACTTGTAAATAGTTACGTGTAGAGACTTTAAAGGAGATTTTTTATTTTGAATGTGGTTTGGTTCTTGACTTAGTTAATTGAAAATTGTTAAGTATAAGGACTTTAAAGGGTATCTTTTTTTTTTAATGTGGTTTCTTTAAAGTCTCTACACGTAACTATTTTCAAGTTCTAAGTATCAAAACAGAACCACATTCAAAACAAAAATTCACCATTAAATTTCCTACACTTAACCATTTTCAAGTAACTAAGTCACTAACCAAACCATATTCAAACCAAAAAAATCCCTTTTAAAGTTCCTACACTTAACCATTTTCAGTTAATTAAGTCACGAACCAAACCACATTAAAAATGAAATATCCCCTTTAAAGTCCCTACACTTAACCATTTTCAATTAACTAAGTCAACAACCAAAGCACATTCAAAAAAAAATGCCCTTTAAAGTGCCGACACTTAACCATTTTGAAGTGACTAAGTATTAAAACAAAACCACATTCACACTAAAAAATCCCTTTAAAGTTCCTACACTTAACCATTTTCAAATAACTAAGTCACAGACCAAACCACATTCAAAACACAAAGTCCCCATTAAAGTCCCTACACTTAAACATTTTCAAGTATATAAGTTACAAAAAGACAACATTCAAAACAAAAAATCCCCTTTAAAGTCCCTACACTTAACCATTTTCAATTAACTAAGTCAACAACAAAACCACAATTAAAAGAAAAAATTCCCTTTAAAGTCCCTATGCTAAATAATTTTCAAGTAACAAAGTATCAAAACAAAACCACATTCAAAACAAATATTCTTTTTTAAAGTTCCTACACTTAACCATTTTCAAATAACTAAGTCACCAACCAAACCATATTCAAAACAAAAAATACCCTTTAATGTTCCCTACACTTAACCATTTTCAATTAACTAAGCCAACAACCAAACCACATTCAAAATAAAAAATCCCCTTTGAAGTCTCTACGCGTAGCTATTTTCAAGTGACTAAATATCAAAACAAAACCACATTCAAAAACAAAATCCCCTTAAAAGTCCCTACACTTAATCATTTTCAAGTGACAAAGTATCAACACAAAACCAAATTCAAAACAAAAATTCCCCTTTAAAGTCCCTACACTTAACCATTTTCAAGTGACTAAGTATCAAAACAAAACAACATTCGAAACCAAAAATCCCATTTAAAGTCCCTACACTTAACCATTTTTAAGTAACTAAGTCACCAACCAAACCACAATCAAAATAAAAAATACCCTTTAAAGTCCCTATGCTAAACATTTTTCAAGTAACTAAAGTCCCCACACTTAGACATTTTCAAGCGACTAAGTATCAAAACCAAACCACAATCAAAACGCAAAATGATCTTTAAAGTCCCTACTCTTAACCATTTTTAAGTGACTAAATATCAAAACAAAACTACATTCAAAATAAATAATCCTTTTTAAAGTCCCTACACATAACCATTTTCAAGTAACTAAGTCATCAACCAAACCACATTCAATACAAAAAATCCTCCTTAAAGTCCCTAAACTTAACCATTTTCAAGAAACTACGTAACCAACAAATCAAATTCAAAACAAAAAATCTCCATTATAGTCCCAACACTTAACCATTTTAAGTAACTAAGTATCAAAATAAAACCACATTCAAAACAAAAAATCCCCTTTAAATCCCTACACCTTACCATTTTCAAGTAACTAAGTCACAAACCAACCCACACTCAAAACAAAAAATGTCCTTTAAAGTTTCTGCACTTAACAATTTTAAAGTATTTACGTCACCAACCAAACCACAATCAAAATAAAAAATCTCCTTTAAAGTCCCTACACTTAACCATTTTCAAGTAACTAAGTATCAAAACAAAACCATATTCAAAACAAAAATTCTTTTTAAAGTCCCTACACATATCCATTTTCAAGTAACTAAGTAACCAAGTAAACCACATTCAAGATAAAATCGTCTTTAATGCCTCTACTCTTAACCATTTTCAAGTAAATAAGTCAACAACGAAATTACTGTCGAAACAAAAAATCCGGTTTAAAGTCCCTACACTTAGACATTTTCAAGTGACTAAGTATATAAACCAAACCACAATCAAAACGCAAAATGACCTTTGAAGTCCCAACTCTTAACCATTTTTAAGTGAACAAATATCAAAACAAAACCACCTTCAAAATAAATAATCCTTTTTAAAATACCTACACTTAACCATTTTCAAGTAACTAAGTCACCAACCAAACCACATTCAATACAAAAAATCCTCCTTAAAGTCCCTAAACTTAACCATTTTCAAGAAACTACGTAACCAACAAATCACATTCAAAACAAAAAATCCCCATTATAGTCCCTACACTTAACCATTTTAAGTAACTAAGTATCAAAATAAAACCACATTCAAAAAAAAAATCCCCTTTAAAGTCCCTACACATTACCATTTTCAAGTAACTAAGTCACAAACCAACCCACACTCAAAACAAAAAATGTCCATTAAAGTTTCTGTACTTAACAATTTTAAAGTATTTACGTCACCAACCAAACCACATTCAAAATAAAAAATCTCCTGTAAAGTCCCTACACTTAACCATTTCAAGTAAATAAGTATCAAAACAAAATCACATTCCAAACACTTAACCATTTCAAGTAACTAAGTATCAAAACAAAACTACATTAAAAACAAAAAATCCCCTTTAAAGTACCTACACATAACCATTTTAAAGTAGCTAAGTCACAAACCATACCACACTCAAAACAAAAATTGTCCATTAAATTATCTACAGTTAACAATTTTAAAGTATCTAAGTCACCATCCAAACCACATTCAGAATAAAAAATCTCCGTTAAAGTCCCTACACTTAACCATTTTCAAATGACTAAGTATCAAAAGAAAAATATTTCAAAACAAAAAATCCGCTCTAAAATTCCTACACTTAACCATTTTAAAGTAACTAAGTCACCAACCAAATCACTTTCAAAAAAAAAGAGAAAATTTCAGAAATAGCAACTCTGTAGCTTTAATTATAACTTTTATAGCAAGAGTTTCATAATTACGAAAAATAGAAATTGTATTTGTATTTAAGTAAAATGTTCCTATGTAAATACATATACAAATATATATGTATTACTCATAAATAAATATACACAATGGAAAAATACATATTCTTTTGTTACTATAAGGTATGTAAAATATTGCTACTTTTTGAATAAGTTGTAATTTTGAAAAAATATTGCTATTTGTTTTAATTATTGTCTTAAGAATGCTAGTTTCTGTAGTTTTTATCCCCTATAAAGTTTCTACACTCAACCATTTTAAAGCACCTAAGTCACCAATCAAACCACATTCAAAATAAAAAATTCCATTTAAAGTCCCTACACTTAACCATATTCAAGTAAACTAAGTTAACAACAAAACCACATTCAAAACAAAAAATTCCCTTAAAAGTACCTACACTTATACATTTTCAAGTGACTAAGTATCAAAATCAAACCACGTTCAAAACAAAAAATCCCCTTTAAAGTCCCTACACATAACCATTTTCAAGTAATTAAGTCAACATCCAAACCACATTCAAAGAAAAAAATTCCCTTTAAAGTTTCAACACTTAACCATTTTTAAGTATCTAAGTCACCAACCAAACCACATTCAACACGAAAAATTTCCTTTAAAATCCCTACACTTAACCATTTTCAAGTGACTAAGTATGAAAACAAAATCACATTAAAAATAAAAAATCCTCTCTAAAGTCCCTAGACTTAACAATGTTCAAGTAACTATGTCTCCACCAAACCACATTCAAAAAAAAAATTACCTTTAAAGTCTCTACACTTAACCCTTTTTAAGTAACTAAGTCACCAATCAAACCATATTCAAAACAAAAAATCCCCTTTAAAGTTCCTACACTTAACCATTTTCAAGTAACTAAATATCAAAACAAAACCATATTCAAAACAAAAAATCCCCTTTAAAGTCTCTGCACATATCCATTTTCAAGTAACTAAGTCACCAAGTAAACCACATTCAAAAAAAATTTGTCTTTAATGCCTCTACTCTTAACCATTTTCAAGTAAATAAGTCGACAACCAAACCACTATCGAAACAAAAAATCTGGTTTAAAGTCCCCACACTTAGTCATTTTCAAGTGACTAAGTATCAAAACCAAACCACAATCAAAACGCAAAATGACCTTTAATGTCCCTATTGTTAACCATTTTTAAGTGACTAACTATCAAAACAAAACCACATTCAAAATAAATAATCCTTTTTAAAGTACCTACACTTAACCATTTTCAGGTAACTAAGTCACCAACCAAATCACATTCAAAACAAAAAATCCCCTTTAAAGTCCCTAAACTTAACCATTTTCACGAAACTACGTAACCAACAAATCACATTCAAAACAAAAAATCCCCATTATAGTCCCTACACTTAACCATTTTAAGTAACTAAGTATCAAAATAAAACCACATTCAAAACAAAAATTCCCTTTAAAGTCCCTACACATTACCATTTTCAAGTAACTAACTCACAAACCAACCCACACTCAAAACAAAAAATGTCCTTTAAAGTTTC
>NW_025881595.1:0-1761 GCF_002878395.1 Capsicum annuum
TTGTGTTTATTTCACTGAACGAAAACCAGTAAGTACCAGATATTCCCTTCATCATTATACTACTCTCCAAGTTGAATGAGATTCAACAAATTGTTGCATCATCTCTATCAATTGAAGTTCATATAGTCTTTTCTACACCATTAACTGATGGGTACACCAAACATGTAGGTACATTTGATTGTGAGGGACGCAGTGTCATAGTTCTAATTTATGGGATTGTTTTGGTAAAATTATAATGTGAAAACTGAAGTATATCAGTGAGTAGTATAAAGCCGCGCATCCTTCATTCACAAAATTCATGGTATTCGGATTTAATTACTTTAGATTCTGAGATCATATGGGTGTAGAATATGCAGATTCAAGGATAATTTTTTTTCTCAGAACTATGTGTTGCCATGCCTTAATTCTTGTAGGTACAAATATCTCATTTGCACATTTAGTGTTTGGTTTTTAAATTTTTGAATGTAAATAAGACTTCAAGGTTGAACTACAAAAATGTTTCGATCACGTTGTCTATTATTTCAATTTGATTTTTGTGGTCAAGTCTTCCTGTCTAATGGAAATAGTTATCTAGATAATTTCATTGTTTGTTACAGGTCCAGCCTGATTTGGAACTCTTCTTGCTTGCTAATGAATCTTTTTTTTTTATCATTAATTATATCATATTGTTATCTTTTCAGTCAATAGTTGAAAATGAGTTCGCAATTCTTGAGAGGTATACGACCTATTACAGCAACATGCTCTTACATATAAATTAAATTAACTTTCTGTACTTATGTTGCTGGGTTGTATTGATAGAAATGGGAGCGGTTTTAACGATTGACTTTGTTAGTTATAACTGTAAAGAGAACTTATAACTATAGGAAAGCCACATTTACTGCAGCGATAATATATGTAAGCGTTCTGTAATAAAGAAGATTGCAAAGTTTAAAGATATTAATAAGTTATGGAAAGAACTCAGTTTTTGTTTTGCCACTTACCATGGTGGCTTTGTAGGAAGAGGTTATGATGCCTATTGCTCCCGGTGAAGAACCACTTGATTTGATTGTATGTCCATCTTAAGAGCTTGCAAGACACTGAGGCCTTTGATGTATATTGATGGATTTGATATGAAGCCACAAATTGAAGTTGTGAAGAAGGGAGTGCACATTGTCGTTGATAAACCGGCAAGGCTCAAATATATGCTAGCAAAGAAGTGGATGAACCTTGAAAATTGCAGGTACTTACCAAATCTTTAGTTGTCACATGTTGCTTCCTTCCTATTGCTTGCTATAACACATAATTTGTGGTAATGTCTAAGTCTATCCCATGCCTTTGAAAAAGTTCACATACATAAATACCTGTTAAAAGCTTCCTTAACATACACTTTTGTTCTGCATTTACAAAGGGTGAATTGTTCAAGAAAGGATGCACAACAAAAATGATTCTAATGGGTTGTGGATTATACAACCATACCAGGTAAGTCGACATTTCATTTAAACATCATTTTTCTTTGAGCATAGTGTATATAATTTGCATCATTTGGCTTCTATTTTTTCTTCTGCGCGCAAAATCATCCTACCGTTGTTCGTATGCAGCAAATGATTAAACATATATTTATCAATATGTAAAAGTAAATTGAATGTGTAATTACTTTGAATTTCTTTTCTTCGGCTGAAACTTGACTGTCTGCATAAAATATAATTCATGCTCTTTGATTTCTTATTTGAATTGTTTCAACACTGAACTGCATTAGAAGCCTGTATCCTATCACCCTGAAAA
>NW_025881596.1:0-1948 GCF_002878395.1 Capsicum annuum
ACCATAGTCCCAAATTGGGATAATATATATCAGGTACACAAGTGTAACACCCCGTATTTCGGGCTAGAACGTAAACCGTTAATCTTTCACATAGAGGTTGCAAAATCCATGAATCCTATGAAAATTAGTGTGTAATCAATTATGTAGTGTGTGAATCTATTTGAGCATGAATTGAGATCATAGAAGTCCCTTAACTCAAGGACGAGTTGAGAACTTTCCTATCGTTCAAGTTTTAGTGAACGTTGAAACTTTGGTCAACTTAAATCGATCATAAATCACTGTATATGATGAACTGGGTGGTCTACTATATACCAAATTGTAGATAATTGAATAATCTTTCCAACGATATAAGATTTGTCGAAATCCGATAAACGGGTAATCGAACAGACAACAGGAGACAAAAGGAGAACCGCGATGCCAAATTCAAACTACAGAAAGTCATTCACTAAATTTTGTTAGAAAATGGAAAATACAACCATATGGAGTACATTTTAGCTGCACCGTACTCCAAATACACTAAACTGAACTTTAAAAGTACTAATGCATTTCTTACCTGTTGGTGTGTAGCATTCAAAAGTTTTATTGTCTTTGGTCGGAAGATAGCCACAACGACGGTTTCAAGAATGAAGGTTAAACTGAAAAGAAGCCATGCTCGCTCTGGAGTTCCTGCTACATGATGCAACATTACTCTACAACGTTGAAGCCACTTTCCTAATCCTTGGAGTCTAAGTTCTTCCGAGAATGAAATATGATTAGGTAACACATCCTCAACACCATTTGAATCAGTGACAGGAGGGTTACTGTCACGATGTTCTCGATCAGCGTCCAAACTACTTCTCTGCAACAAGGCTAGAATCATTGGGTCCAATCCACTCTCCTTCAGCATCACTGCAAAATTAGCATCAAGCCCTTTATCTTGCAATAAATTAGCTAATTCACGATCAGTGTGTCTTCCTTTCCGCTTTAACATAGATGTAATCCTGGGATCACTCAACTTTTCTTGAAATGCAAGTGCCAAATTCAAGTCCAGTATCTGTTGATTTGCAAAAGTGGATGTACTAGAATCACCGCCTTGGCTTTCAAGGACACTGCTAGAACAAATGATGATCCTACTTCAGGCTCTTGAACAACTAAACGACAGGAACTACTACGTAGAGCTAGACTTGGTCTTCCACTGTCTATGCTCTTATCACTATTAATCCCCTCAATGTTATTCCAGGTACTGCCATCACCAGTGCAAGGCACAGTTGCATTACCAAGATGACCAGCATCAACACTACTACTGCGTTTAACACTTGAGCCACACCCCTCAGAAGAGCTTGCGGAGCTATTTTGGTCTTTTCTGCAGAAACCTTCTCTAAGGTAGATAACTGTGCTCTGCAAGGCATCTCGTCTAGCTGCTAATGGGTCTGTAACTGATAAATGCTGTGAAACAGCAGCACCCAACAGCACAGATGCTACAACTGCATAATTGATACAATGTCCAAAGTACCTGAAACAAAATTGTTGCAGTAAAAGATTAGAAGATTTTTTTTTGATAACAAAAGATTAGAAGTTTCTATTCAACAAATAATATTAAAAGGGATGCATATGCCACAAGTATGAGAAGACTTGATTATGGAAGAAAATGAATTAGCATGGGTTAAGAACAAACAAGTAATGAATTCCAAAACAGATCAGGAACACCCGAGATGTACCGGCAACAAAAAGTACGACGACTCGACTTTTCAGAAGCTTAAAACCATACAAGCAAGCTTCCAAGTTCCAATCTGATTGAATGAAAAGCTAGTGAATTCATTACTTACCACAAAGAAATAAGAAATTATTTCACAATACGAGTCAGAAAAGGAGACAGATATATGTAGGAAATGAACTACCAAGGATTATCACGGCAGCTGATATTGTAGCCCCAAGCCAGTTTGATTCCTTTGCTGTCAGACCATACAGG
>NW_025881597.1:0-2710 GCF_002878395.1 Capsicum annuum
TTCTGAATTAAACCTCTTAGAGCTTCCTGCCTCCTGTCACCAGACACGTCTCCCTACAGTAACATATTTTGTTTGGCTATGAAAATACTAGTAATAATTTTTTAAAGGCGAAATGACCTTCTGGATCCCTGTACTATGTCGGTTTTATAAGTTGGACACTTCTACTTATATTTTTGTTATCTGCACCCCTGAACCCACAAAAAAGCTATATTTTAAACCTTTTGACCGTTGACTTTGCCTATATGGCATTAAAATGCTGACTAGGATAAGGAGTGATTACACTCACCTGAAGTGCGAGTGGGGTTCAATTTTTGGCCAATTTTATATTAAACTAATTAAAAAAAATTAAAAATAATATTAAAATTCATAGAAAATAAAGAGATTTTTCCATTCACTTTCTCAAACTTATCCTTTGCACAATTTAAATTTCACTTTCATTTTGTTCCTCTTTCACTCCAACCATGCCCTTTGCACACTTCACAGCAATGACCGCCAAGAAATTCCCCCATAACCCTAACCTAATCAACGGAATCGGCAAATTCTTCCATTCCAAAATGTACCACAAAAAGGGCCTTTGGGTTATCAAGAAGAAAAAGGGCGGCAAATTTCCCACCCACCCAAAATCCACCGCCGTCGTTGCTCCGCTCTCAACCACCGCCATCAAACCACCAAAATTCTACCCAGCTGATGACATGGAAAAATCCCTCATCAACAAACACAAACCAAAACCCACAAAATTGAGAGCCAGTATTACACTTGGTACGGATTTGATTATTCTAGCTGGGAGATTTAAGGAAAAAAGAGTTGTGTTCTTGAAACAAATTGTATGTTTTGGATTGTTACTTGTTAGTGGGTTGTTTAAGTTTAATGGGGTTCCATTAAGGAGAGTTAATCAAGCTTATGTTATTGCTACTTCAACGAAAGTGGATGTTAGTGGAGTTAAGATTGACAAGATTCAACGGAAGTTTATGTTATTCCTTGTCATTGTTGTGGTTGATATTGTCGTTGTTGTTCATTGTAAAAAAAAATGTTGTTGCTCCTGAAGAGGGTCTTTGCTGGTTGATATTGTTATTGTTGTTCATTATCAAAAAAAAAAATTATATATCCGTGAAGAGGGTCTTTGATTTGCTGTGGTTGATATTGTTGTTGTTCATTGTAGAAAAGAAAATATTGCTGTTGTTTCCGAAGAGGGTCTTTGCTGATTGATATTGTTGTTGTTGTTGTTCATTCTTAAAAAAAATTATATATTCTTGAAGAGGTCTTTGCTGTGGTTGATATTGTTGTTTGTTGTTCATTGTCAAAAAAAATAAAAAATTCTTGATTTACTTTTTAATTTTTTTTACTTATTTTCTCAATTTAAAATTTTTATTTTGTTTAGGATTAATTTTGTAACTTGTACAAATTGTTGAAGATATTTAAATAAAAATTAAAAATTCATTATGTTTGTGTAATGTGAATTTATAGTTAAAACTTTAAATTTATAATTGAAACTTTAATTTAATTTAAATTTAAATTTTATTGTATCTGTGTATTAGAATTTCTACAATTTATAAAAAGAATATTTAATTAAATTTATTTTAATATTTAATTTCTTGTGTAGCATTTTAAAAATAACATAAAATTTAATATAATACTTAAAAATGACTTGCGACTGATGTGACAGCTGACGTGACAAACGTGTAAGCTGACATGACAGCTGATGTGGCGAGAGTGTGTTACACTCACTAAAAAAATGTTTAAAATGTTGTTTTTTAGTGGGTTCAGGGGTCCAGATGACAAACATGTAAGTAGAAGTGTCCAACTTACAAAACCGACATAGTACAGGGGTTCATCGAACCATTTTGCCTTTTTTAAAGTTAGAATTAGAATCTGAGCGTAAGTTGAAGTTGGTGTTATGTTTGATCATTAATATATAAGTTGGAGTAGTTTCTAAAATTTTGGGAGAGAAATATGAGTGATAAAAGTGAAAATAGGTTTTGTTTGTTTTTCACTTTTTCAAATACAATTTTTACTAAAATAAAATAATTCTTATAATAAAAAACTATTTTTTTTCACTTTATTCACTAAAGTGAAATAATTTAAAAAAAAAGTGAAAAAATTTTCATGGCTAAATGCCTACATAAGTTGCAATCCTTCTCAAATTAATATGACGAAAAATAAGTCCTAAATATTGATCAAAGTTCATGTAATTTGACTCTTGAAAAGTAAAACATAATAAATAAAAATGAATAGAGGAAGTACTTTCTTCAGTTTAATTTATTCGTCTGATTTAATTTAACACAAAACATTAAAAAGTATTTTTTTAAATGTTGTGATATTAAAATGAAGATTGATAGAATGTAGTATAAATATATCTTTTAATTATGATTTTTAAACATATCACGTGAAAGATTAAAATTAGAGATTTCTGAAAAAGAAAAAAAAATTAACGAACTAAAAATATATACTACTAATAAATTAAAACGGAAATGGTATTTCTTATTTATGGAGGCAATTATCAACATTTCCAATTTGAAATAAAATAAAGTGTGATTACCTATCCTAAACTATCTGATTTTTTTAACTTTATAAGGAGAGGTTGAATTTTCAGTAGAGTGATCATTTCAAAATAGCTACTTTATTAGTTGCCTAACTTTGCTTCGATAATTTAGACAAAATCAAACGCCTTCTATTTGAGGTTCCCTAGCGAGATCTTCTCTAGAATTTCGAA
>NW_025881598.1:0-8489 GCF_002878395.1 Capsicum annuum
ATATACACATATTCATTATACAAATATTATGCATGTTTAACGTCATTTAACGTATAGACGAAGAAAAATATTTATTTTATATATTGAAACATAAGTGAAAGATAAAGATTATGTTTAATGTAAGTTGTTTATTCTATTTGATAAATTTTTTAGTGTAATTTTTCACAAGATTTAAGAATGATTGATTTTTATTATTATTATACTGGTTATCAACTATGTGTGATCAATGTAATTTTAAAAAATTATATATGTTGCTTTATATATATAATTATTTTTAATGAAACTAATATATATATATCTGATTACATATATATAATTATTGTTTACAAAATATTATTTACTTTTTTATTTTTTTTACTTCAAACACCGACCACAAGTGGTTGGTTTTTCTTAAATTAATTTTTTATTTTAATTAAAAAATCGACCACAAATGGTCAATTTTGTTTAAAAGTATTTTTTTTAAATTAAAAACCGACCACTTGTGATCGTTTTTTTATTTTAAAATAAATAATAATTAATATAAAAATTATTGAAATAATTATTTTGATTTTTTAAAATATAAAAGCAACCACATGTGGTCGCTTTTAAAAAAGAAAATTTAAAAAAATTTAAAAAACCCACCATGTGCATTGGAGAATTGCAACCATCAATATCACACATCGTAAATTTGAGATAATGCACCTTCAAATATTAAAATGCACTAACAGCTTCAATCTCAGAGAAAGACTTCCTAGCTCTTAAGCACATTTTTTAGCATTCCCTGGTCCTATTAATGAACTAGAGAATACTGAAGAGGGCCCTTTAACTTCTAACAACCCAATTTTTCCACACCAGATGGTTACCTGAATGAAATCAAAAAGAGTAATTAAGAATAGAGTTTAACTAATATACACTGAAAATGACATTAACAACATACCCAGTAAAACCCGACAAAGTAGGGATTGGGGAGGATAGATTGTATGTAAACCTTATCCCTACCTCGTCGAGTTAGGGAGGGTTTTTCTGAAAGACCTTAGGCTCAAGTGAAGCAAATCAAGTAATGGAAAGGAAAAATGACAACTAATACAAAAACAGTGCAGAGAATACAAGCAAGGACCCGTAGCATCAACAAAATAGTGTGATCACCTACACATAACAAACAACATATATCAAAAGGTGGAAATGACATGAATAAGGCTAATACTACGACAGAGACTAAAAATGACCTGATGGAATAGAACATCTGGCTTAGCTAATATACACTGATAATATAGAATCTTCAATACTACTAGGTCACTTAAAAGCCAATTAAGTGCTAAATATATTAAAATAGAGCGCTCATAGCTGCAAACATGTCCAGTGGTTCCAGGGATTAGAAGCTGTCAAGATCAAGCAGTTAAAATAAAAACAGAATGCACAAAAGATTTAGATTTTGAGAAAACAAAAGAAATTGTGCTAGTGTATGATTTGAACAATAATTGAATCTTGAAACTGCAAAGCAGCAGAAGAGCAAATTTCATTAAAAATAAACCAACTAGTTTATAGATAAGACCCAATCGAAGCTTTTTTTTTTATTTTTTAACTCTTCTTTACCTCTTGAACTTATGAGAAAGAAATGGACTTTGTCCAAAATGAATAAGGCATATAATTCATAAGCACAAGTGCAGAAACATACAGAAAACCAAATGGATTTTGAGGAGCAATATATTCATAACAAGCTTATCCAAATATAAATAAATAAATATGTAATATGGGTGAATCTACTTATGTTTTTTACCTTGCAACAGAAGAATACACAAACCTCCTACCAAGAATTGACTGAAAGAAGCCTTCAAAATGAAAAGATGATCAATTATGTAGGAGAATTTCTGAAACCATGGAGGCAGACATATATACAACAACAAACCCAGTGTATTCCCACCTGGTGGGGTCTGGGGGGGGTAGGATGTACGCAGTCCATACCTCTACCTCTGAAGAAGTAGAAAGGCTGTTTTCGATAGACCCCCGGCTTAAGACACGCGGTACCACACAAACACATAGTAAAGCACAACACAAGGTTACAAGATTACATAACATAAATACGACACTCATAAGTAATCTAAAACAAAGGAAAACACACAGATTCATAATAAAACATGGGAAACGGACTCCTAACAGGAATAAACCCCACCACGTAGTTCTCTACACTAGCGACTCAGGCTGGCCCTAGTCCTCTACCCTGATTCGCGTCCTCCAGACCTTCCTATCTAGGGTCATGTCCTCGGTGAGCTGTAACTGCTCCATGTCTCGCCTAATCACCTCACCCCAGTACTTCTTCGGCCTACCCCTACCCCGCTTAAAACCATCCAACGCTAGCCTCTCACACCTACGGACCGGGGCATCCATGCCCCTCCTTTTCACGTGTCCGAACCATCTCAATCGGGCTTCCCACATCTTGCACTCCACTGGTGTCACACCAACCTTCTCTCGAATGTTCTCATTTCGAACTCTATCCCCTCTAGTCAGCCCACACATCCAGCACAACATCCGCATTTCTGCTACCCTCATCTTTTGGATGTGGGAGTTCTTCACTGGCCAACACTCCGCTCCATACAACATGGCCGGATGGACTACCGCCCTGTAGAATTTGCCTTTAAGCTTAGGCGGCACCTTCTTATCATACAGCACCCCTGACGCGAGCTTTCACTTCATCCATCCCGCCCCAATACGGTGCGAGACATCCTCGTCAATCTCACCATTACTTTGGATCACGGACCCAAGATACTTGAAACTCTCCCTCTTACCTACCTCATGTGATTCCAGCTTCACTACTACCTCATTCTCCCGCCTCACGTTATTAAACTTGCATTCCACATACTTTGTCTTGCTTCTGCTCACCCTGAACCCTTTAGACTCAAGGGTTTGCCTCCACACCTCTAATTTGTCACTCATACCCCCTCGAGTCTCATCTATCAGAACTACATCGTCTGCAAAAAGCATACACCACGGCACCTCCCCTTGAATACGTCGCGTCAACACATCCATCACCACTGCAAACAAAAAGGGACTAAGAGTAGATCCCTGATGCAACCCTGTCCGGACCGTGAAATGTTCTGAGTCTCCTCCCGCCATCCTCACCTTAGTTTTCGCTCCATCATACATATCCTTGATTGCTCTGATATATGCCAGCGGTACTCCCCTCACCTCCAAGCATCTCCAAAGCACCTCCCTGGGGACTTTGTCATAGGCCTTCTCCAGGTCGATAAACACCATGTGCAGGTCCTCCTTCCTCTCCCTATACTGTTCCACCAACCTCCGTACCAGGTGAATTGCCTCCGTCGTCGAGCGGCCAGGCATAAATCCAAACTGGTTTTCTGAAATAGACACTATCCGTCTCAGCCTCACCTCGACCACTCTCTCCCAGATCTTCATAGAGTGATTCAATAACTTAATCCCCCTATAGTTGTTGCAACTCTGGATGTCCCCCTTATTCTTATAGAGAGGTATCATGGTGCTCCACCTCCAAGCCTCGGGCATCTTTGCCGTCTAGAAGATTTCATTAAACAATCCTGTCAACCACCTAAGACCAGCCTCTCCAACGAACTTCCAAAACTCGACCGGTATCTCATCCGGCCCCATCGCCCTACCCCTTCGCATTCTGCGAACAGCCTGTCTAACCTCTTCTACCTTAAAACGTCTACAATAGCTAAAATCCCGACACTCCTCTGAGTGCTCCAGTTCCCCTAACACAATAGCTCTATCCCCTTTGTCATTCAAGAGCCTATGAAAGTACGACTGCCATCTATGCTTAATGTGGCCGTCTTCCACCAACACTCTACCATCCTCCCCCTTAATGCACCTCACCTGATCGAGGTCACGACCCTTTCTCTCCCTAGCCTTAGCGAGTCTAAACAACTTTTTCTCCCCTCCTTTCCCCTGTAACCCTGCATACAGGATCTCAAAGGCGGCCGTCTTAGCTGCCGTGACTGCTGACTTAGCCTCCTTCCTCGCTAGCTTGTACTCTTTCCTGTTTACCCGCTTCTCCTCTTCGTCCTTACTCTCCACCAACTTGGTATACGCCTCTTTCTTGGTCCCCATTTTCTTCTCCACCTCTTCATTCTACCACCAATCCCCCTGATGGTGCCCGGCCCGTCCCCTAGAAACCCCCAACACCTCACTTGCATTCTCCTTGATGCACCTAGCCGCCCTATCCCACATACTATCCACGTCTCCCCTACACTCCCACACCCCCATTCCTGCCAACTTCTCCCCTATATCCCACGCATTCACTGGCGTCAAGCCACCCCACTTAATTCTAGGTCTACACTCCCTACTCCTCCTCTTTCTATTCTTCTTTATACCCAAATCCATAACCAAGAGCCTATGTTAGGTCGAAAGGTTCTCACTCGGGATGACCTTATAGTCCTTACACCATGCCCTATCCCTTTTCCTAAGCAAGAAAAAGTCAATCTGGGTCCTGGCTACCGCACTTCGAAAGGTGATCAGGTGCTCGTCCTTCTTCGGGAAGCCCGAGTTCACCACCACCAGCCCAAAGGACCTCGCAAACTCCAATAGGGTAGGCCTCTCCTCATTTATCTCCCCAAAACCAAAACCACCATGCACATCACCAAAGCCTCCCGATAGCGCCCCGATGTGCCCGTTGAAATCTCCTGCTATAACAATCTTCTCCGAGCTAGGCACGCGTCTCACCACCTCCTCCAAAGCCTCCCAAAACCGCATCTTCTCCTCCCCCTCCGATCCCACTTGTGGTGCATAGGCATGTGCTTTTTATACCTGCTCTGTTCTTTGTCTACTGTTTGCTAGCTGTTTAAAATCACACACCCTCCTTACCTAAATTGTATTTAGTTTTTAACTTTCCCAAATTATGACTAGTATTTTTTTTGAGATTTACATAATTATTACTTTCATTTTTGTCTTTTTTTTTCCAACCCTTTCATTTATGTTGGAAATGATAAGGTCGCCTCACGATAATCACATTCACTATAGTGGCCTAATTTTCTTCAAAATTAATTTTTCATCTTATATTTACTGCTCTATAATGACATTCTACCTATAACAATAATGACATTTATTATAGCGGTACATTCTTTATAAAATTACATCTTTTTAATAATATACTCAAATATTATGTAATAATATAAAATATATTATATACAAAATAAAATATAAAATATTTATGGTAATCATCATTAATGTCATGCACACAGTAAATTTCAAGTACGGCTATCTAATTTAAAGAAAAAAAATTATTTAAATAGTGAACATCAACTATTTCATAACTTCACGAGGAAAAGACTACTAATATTTACCTTTTTTATTTTCATGCTCTTTCTAATTTTTGTTTACTTTTACTTATAACAGCTAAATGAGACCTGACACTAAATGTCACTATACATTATATATAACAACACATCTCTATAGTAACACTGAAATTTTCGGATAAACACTGTTACTATAGAGAGGTTTGCCTGTATTTTGTAATTTCAAAATGTAAAAGGTAACTCTATTTTTTTTTCTAAGTTAACGAATATTTAGATTATATGATAGTATAACTTATTTTATACCATTAGGGACCGCTGGTTACTAGTTAGAATTATGCTGATAGTAGTTATTTAGGAATTAGTTATGTAGGTATTAGTTATGTATGAATTAGTTATACATGATTTAGTTATGTAGGAATTAGTTATGTAGAGTTTAGTTATGTAAGAATTATAATATAGAACGAGTATAATTTTTAATATTGTAAATTAAAAATTCAACAATTTAATTATGGACTAATTAAGTTTAAATAAATTATTAATAAACTATTTAATTAATACACAAAATAGCACTGGGAGTGCAAATTAACAAGATTATATCATAAGTTAATCACATGGATGTGACCATTTGGCATGAGATTGCCAGCGTTGAATAAGATTGAAACAAAATAAAAACTGGCATTGCGTTACTGTCAGTGAATTAAAACAAATATACAAAGCTAAAAAGGGTAAAGTAAATTGATAGGGTAAATGTGTAATGTTATTATTTAATTCATGTATAATTAATACTCACACAATTTATTAATTATACATAGATTTACTCATAAGTTATGTAAGGACAAAATACATAAACAACCTCTGAATTTGTTGATTTTTTTGTATTGACACCTCAATTAGAACATGCATCTATTGAACCCCTTTATCATTCATAAACAGTGTCAATTAAGAACAAACATTTGACACGGCTCTTTACGTGTTCTTACGTTTGTGAAGCGCATGAAATCGCATAGAAAGCAACTTATGTGGCATTCCCCAACGATATTCTTCTTCTTTTTCTATTTAGACCTAATTTCTTTCCTCCTTACCCTAATTTTTTCATCTTTCTTCCTCTCTTCTTCATATCCATTATTTTTATTGGAGGTCATCAGATTTTTTTCTCCTTCCCCTCTTAAATTCTCATTCTCTTCTTAATTTCTTCTTCTTTGTCATTTTTAATAGCAATGTCTAATTCATCTTTCTCATTGTCTTCATCTTTTTCAATTGTGAAAGGGGTATGTCTATATGGGGTCAAAGGTGAAATTAGAACACAACTCAACACTGCACGCAAATTTTTGTTGTTGCAAAACTTCAAAGGTATTCATCTTACATTTCCGTTAAATGGCCACAATTTAATTTTTTAGTTTAATTTTTTCTTTAAACTTGTAGGCAAGAGGTGGATGTAATTACTTCGATTGATATGATGATGAAATGTCTTCTCAAGCAAAGAGGGTGATGTGAAGCTTATTGAAAAAGGTCAAATCACTTGAAGAAGGAAGGAATCGATCAAGAAAATTAATAGTGATATGCATTGCTGCAATTGTGACTTTGGCTACATGGAATTTCTTCAAGAAATGTTCTTAAGTTTTGACTAATTTTGAGTTAGATTACTTGTATATGGGACTGGTTTGATTTTTCTTAAAGTTTGGCTAATTGTGGGTTAGGTTACTTGTATGGGCCTGTTTTGATTTGGCTTTTCTGTTGTAATTGGTTTATTTTGTGACTTAAATTGTGTACGAAGGAATGAAAACAAGTTGTGTAATATTACTGTACTCTATTTTGGTTTAGCATTCCTGTTATAATTGATTTGGTTAGATTATTCTACTCTGTTTTTTCAATGTTCAAATGAGTCATACAATAGTAACTGACGATTTAAAAGGCAAGGTTATTGTGAAATAATTCACACACCATGAAGTACCATTCAACAATAATGAAAAGCACAAGAATACAAGTGCAATTGATCAACATTTTTCACACAAAATAATCTACCATTCAACTGCTCAAATGAGCTCTACCCATACATACGTATTCATCAAAACAAACTTAAAACATATCACGAAATATAATTTTCAAATACCCCAACAAAATAATAGAGCTGTCACACAACTAATCTCTAAAATATACATAGTACTTAAAACACAAATTAATTCAACAAGTTCATATGCCTCCTACTGCACTAGAACTTTCAATTAGGCTTCCCCTTAACTGACTCATACTTAGAAATTGTGTTGTTGTGAAAATAGTCTTTTCCTTCCACTTCACTCCTCGAGGCTTATTACCAATATCAATATTTTCTTGGTGTGCATCTTTGTAAAAACCTAGAGTGACAATTCTTTCATCTCTAGTTCCAAGCTGCATAAAATAAAGTAAAATGAGATTTATCAACAAATAATTAAGAATTACATGAATTTGTAATTTATACTTACACTTAAAGTTTGACTGCCACTCATTTGATCAGGGTAGATGCCAAATTCTATAGTCTTAGTAAAATGTCTCGAATTTTGGTCCTTGAAAATTTCTTGAGCCTTGAGCTCACTACCCTATTGACGACTCATCATATGAGTCGTTAGTGTGGTTACGGGTCTAGGGACCCAAGTCATAACCAAACCAGTATGGAATTAGCTATGTTCTTATCTGAGTACGAGTCACTCACTATGAATCGTAAGATCATGTTACTAGTGGTCGGGTTGAGTCGAATATTGTCCAGTGTCTAATCCCTTTGGGTTCTGTCTTGGATACAACTAGACTATACGAGTTGTACGATCAGGTCATGAGTGGGATCATAGAGGAGTAAGATGGATAGTTTATGGGTATCTAACTCATTATTTAGGATACGAATCATGGATACGAGTCGTATAATATGGTGATGAGTCGATGGGCCGACTCGTAACCAAGGACGGTCTTTATACAGTTTTTAGTTGGGGTTACTTTGGACATTTTCCACTTAAAACCCTTAAGGGCCCACATCCCTAAAACACTTTGGGCCATTCATTCTACACTTTACAAGATCAAAACATCCTCTTTACACTCTCAAAATCCTCTCAAGTAAAATTGGTTAGGGTTTATCCAAAGTGTCCATCTAAGGGTTCAAAAGTCAATTTCTCTTCGTGATTTCTTGTAATTCAGGCAAGTGGCTCTTCCTTAATTGTTAGTTTACTAAATGCATATATTTAAAGAACTATTTATGAATCATTAATGGTAGTTTTGAAACCAAGG
>NW_025881599.1:0-1075 GCF_002878395.1 Capsicum annuum
TTTTGAAGAAATTTCTGCATAGAATAATGATTTACCCTGCTATATCAAACTGGTACCTTTATAGTGGCATCACTATAGTAGAATTCGCCTACTATAACAAGATTGACTGGCATTAAGTCCCCCCTACAACGAGAATTTCTCTACTATAGTAGTAGCCCCACAACGGCTTGCCACCCGTTATAGCAGATGTTCCGAGGTAAAAACTCGAGATTGCTCTCAGATTTTTCTTTTTTGTTATGCACCCTCAAACCATGAAATTTCAGACTAAACCCTTCATGTCAAGTATGATATCATGAGTTCTATTTACCCAATTTACTTCCAAAAAACACTTTAATTATTATCATCTTAGCTAATATAAAATCATGCTTACTTTATTATATTTCTCAATTTATTCCCAAGTTTTCCTTGACTATACCGTGCTTGATTTTATCTACGGCTAGCATAGTTTGAAATTTTTAACTTTCAATTTCAAAAAAAAAATATAGCTCAAATATTTGCAAGATAACTTTTCTATAAAGACGAAAAGGGCCGTTACAACATGGCTCAAATAATGGAAGATATATTTGTGCATTCAGAGCAATTTACTATATCTACAGCTAATGATATAGGTGTGAAATAAATCTAATTTAAGAAGCTCAAAAGATCATGACCATGCTATCAACTTGTGACTCGGCAAGTATCTGTAGATATCTAATCATTCTTAACAATGGTAAATAATTACGATCAAATTATGCAAACACCATAGCCTTAGAATTTAGTAACTTTGTGAACAACACCTACGATCATTACCATTTATTTGCATTACATAGTATAATTAGTAGATTAAATATCTACTACCAACTCTCTATTAAATTAGATAATGCTCATACTAATAACAGTAATTGTTAACTCAATAGCTTGTCAATACTAAGTCCCTGTGGGATTGATAAAATTAATTATTTAACAATCACTTATTACTTTCAACTATGTAAAGTTTTGTGTGTTTTGGGAGGATGATCAGCTAGTCTCTTTTTTGGGACATCTAAAACTTTGCCACCTTTAGCTTAAAACTTGAAGTACAATCATAGCCAGTGGA
>NW_025881600.1:0-64 GCF_002878395.1 Capsicum annuum
GAACAGGTATATTTATTTATGATTATGAATAGCTAAATTCATAATTCCCAACAATCATGGTATG
>NW_025881600.1:164-2651 GCF_002878395.1 Capsicum annuum
CAATCATGGTATGATAAAATAAATTCATGTTAGTTACTTTATAGTAGAATTATTCGAAGAATAATATGTTAAGAAGTTTATTAGCAAAGTGGAAAAGGAGAAAAATCCCTACGAACTATGCCATCCTAAAGGTGAAACCAATGAAGCAAAAAGCCGTTGTGGGGAGTAACCAGAGTAGAGGCGTTGTTTAAGGGAAAAATATCCAGATTATCATGCTAATAGTGACCGAAGAACATATTATTTAAGAATAATCTAGTATATAGTAATCTAAGATGACCATATTTTTTTATGTACATGATTGAAGAGAATATTTTGAAACGAGCAATTTTATGAAAATGAATAATTATTTATCTGATGTAATAGTAGATAAATTTAAAATACTTATTTTGTATGTGATTAAGGATATACGAATAATAGATATAAGGAAAATCATATTAGAAAAAATATTCGGTAAAGATTATATAGTTAGAATAAATTGCATACCACACTTACCTAATTACTCTTATAAATACCTATATACATATTAACTATGATAAACTATGTATATTTAGAATTTTGGAAAATAGATATAAAATATATACAATTTCTTAGTAAAAATGTAAAAGAGTTAATAAGATTAAAACAAACAACTACAAAATATTATAATAAAATATTTAGTCAATTTTAAATGATAGATAATCTTAAAGTCTTAATCTTATATATACTTAGAGATATAGAAATTATAGATATTAAGAAAATGATATTAGAAAAAGTATTAGACTATAAAATTGAAACTATAAATTGGATAGCACAGTTATACCTGAATAATTACCCAGAAGGATATTATTCAGATTAAGAGATGTTAGAATATATTAGAAAAACTAGAGAATATCAAGATAATCTAAATAAAAAAATTAATTATAGAAACCGAATTAGAAAAATAATGGAGAATTTAAAAGAAAAATTAATATGGATAGAAGAAACCTTAGAAAATTTAGAAAAAAGTATATGTGATAGTTTATATAATTTAAAAAACTCACTACGAGAAGAACAACACAAGATAATAAATAACATTGAAAATCTAGAATTAGATATACATTACAGTACATTTAGGATAAATTATTATACAAAAATCTGTAACTCCAGAATAAAATAATAAACTACACAAAATAATGAATACATCTTACGAAAAGAATAAATCATTAAAAGATATTGAAACAAAATTTAAGAAATATCCACGTGTTTTACATGCGCGGACACATGGAAAAAAACATCCACGTGTCTGTCCACGTGGATAAATACTATCTACTTTCCTCATATTTATCCTATATTAAAAACTAACCCACTTTTACCCTTAATTATCTTATTTTTTTCTAAAAAAAATTATTTTTTTCAATTTTTCTCTACTCCTAAATGGTAAAAGGTTGAATATTCGTCGATCAAGTAAGCTATTATCTAAATAAATTATATTTTTTTGTGTGTTAAAAATATGAAATTATTTTTTAGGTTAGTGTTTCATAGTAGTTTTCGATTAGTGTTTCGATTAGGATTTTGAAGTTCTTTATACTGCAATTACAAACAGTTAAATATTAGTTGAATAGTAGTATTAACTCCTTTTCCATTTTTGTTCAAGCAATAAATTCACTATCGAATTGAAAGATATTGTTGTATTTATTACACCTACGAAAAAAATTGAATTTAACTGACCGGTGAAAATTAATTCAGAAAATTATAACGTTCTCATTGATATTGTTCGTTTAAGATCATGTCTGCACTATTTTTCTCAAAAAATTTTACACCATTAAGAATACTCTACACCTTATATGTAGCTTCTTTTTCTTTTCAGCTACTAATGTGGGATTTCGTTCGTGTACCCAACACTCATATATGGAAATCTTTTCAATTGATAAAAACAAATTATATTTTTGTGTGTGTTAAAAATATAAAATTATTTTTTCAGTTAGTGTTTCATAGTAGTTTTCGATTAGTGTTTGGATTAGGATTTTGATTAAATCAAAAATCAAATCGTTAGGGACTAAAAATCGATAATCAATATAACTACATTCTCTTTATTATAAGTATGTATCTTAGTTTCTTGGGGGTTTGGGCCACAGGTGACAAAAGAGTTTTAAAATGAGGTGTAGGTGACACAAGTCTTAATTATTAGTTGGAGGTGACAATTACTTTATTATGGATTAAGAAAGTTGGGGAAGTTTGAAAATAATCCACAAGTTTTTAAATTTACACTTTGATCCCAATGTATACCTAAAATAACGGGAAACGAAGGAAAAAAAGACGTCTTTCTCTCTCTTCTAATCCATTGTTGTTTTCTCTCTCTTAGCAATTTTTGTTGTTCATTGTTTCTGTTTCTGCTACTTTATTCATCATCTTCTGCTTCATTATCATCATCTTCTACTTCATTATCATCTTCATCTTCTTCTTGTCGACCATTTATTGTTAGTGTTGTTGTTGTTGGTATAGCACTACTGCTGCGATCTGACCAATTTC